>NC_063208.1:1390612-1395612 GCF_017589495.1 Alosa alosa
CCCTGCTGCCCTGCCGAGGACGAGGACAAGCCGCCGCCCATCCCAGATAAGATGCTGGACGAGAACGACAACCAGCACACACTCAGCGACGCCAGCATGCTGCACAATGGACAGGTGAGAGTGTGTGTGTGTGTGTGTGTGTGTGTGATGCCCCACAACGGACAGGTGAGAGAGAGTGTGTGTGTGTGTGTGTGTGTGTGTGTGTGTGTGTGTGTGTGTGATGCTCCACAACGGACAGGTGAGAGAGTGTGTGAGTGCAGGTGGTGTAATGTTTGCCCCCTGCAGGTAACCCCAGAACCTAGTCAACGCCAGCCGTTTCTCAGGCGTGAACCCCAGGCCCAGGCAGTTAAGACCCACAATACCCCCTAGAGGTTATTGTAGATAGCAGGGACCTACTGTCGAGCCGGTTGCATCTTCCCTCTCTCTGGCGCGGATAACCTATTACTCCTATTTTATAATATCCCCTTGGAAGTTGATCGGGCTTCCGTGTAGGATTTATTGAGATGCTATTAGGTAAGGAGATCATTAGACAGTTGGCTAGCGACGCAAAGATGTTTGACCCTAGAGTTTATCTAGAGACACAGGTTATAGGCTACTTCTTGCTCAGGTTTTATAAGGATGGAGATTTTATTACCGGCCCCTGCAGTACTAAAGTCCAACTAACCCAAGTCTTAGACAGAGCAGATGAATAACCACAGAAGAAACCAGTTATCTTACCCTCCTGCTGGAATTAGAGAAAAACAAGAAAAGACAAAAATACTGCTTGAAGAATTGGATGCCAAGGTTACATGAGTTCTTTACTTTTCAGCACTTTGGTGATGTTAACAAAATGCAGCTTTTAATATCCACTTGCAGGTTACAATGTTGTAGAAAGTTTAAAAAGAATAAATCCACAAAAAGAGTACAATAAAAGTAGTAAATCCACAAACGGAGAAGAGAATACAATAGTAATACACAAAACGGAGAAAAGGGGTATATAAGAAAAAAAAAAAGTAAGTCCTCAAAAAGGAAAATCCGATTGTCGCTCTGCAGTCTCTCTCTGTCGGAGTAGCAGTGCGATCCCGCAACAGGTGGTCTGGATAGTACGGTCCATGGCTTCAGCCTGCACAAAGTTCCAACACTTTGCTTCTCAACGGCACCGATAAACGAATCCTGACAATCAAGCTGCACAGCAAAACGCCCGCGTAGCAGTAGAAGAAAAGAGAAGCAGCCGCCGATCGTTTAGTTAAACCTCTATTTTACACTAGGTGGACTTGCCCTCCCACACATTCCTGAGACAAATCAATCCCTATTTACACTAGGTGGACTTGACCTCCCCACACATTTCTGAGACAAAATCAATCCTATTTTCCCATCTACAGTTTAGAACCTTCTAGAAGTTCCCGCGATGGCTGAATATTCTCCACGTAGCTGGGAATATTATCACAGTAGCTGGGAAAATTCTCACAGAAATAATACATTCTAGAAGTCACTGATAAACCAACAATTTAAAATGACACACACTACTTCTCCGGGTTACATTTTTGAGATGATACATTACATTCAGGTTTACAGATAGTTTCCAGAGGTTACACAAACAGTTTACATTCAATGACAATTATAACAATGTGACACATTACATTTAACAACATACACTTTTACAGTCATCAAGAGAGATCGGTTACATTCTTACAGGTTACAAAACACTTATGGCATTAACTCTTCACACAATGTAATCTGAATACATTCATTTAAACAGTTTAAGGCACTTTTATCCATTTCACAGTTTTGAGACATACAATTCTTTACATGCATAATTCCCTAGACTTTACAAGGTCAGGCTACTAAAATACTTGTAATGATACATTTCATTCATGGCACTTTATTATTTATTATGGGGTCATTGTTTGCAGTTATGGTTCATTTTCCATTCTTTTATTCACATTCAATAATCATCAACTATTTCTGAGGTCAGGGTAATCTGGTTCAGTAATCCTGCACATTGTTCAACATCTGTTTCAGCACATTCATTCACTTCTTTCAGGTGAACTCAATTCAAGAGTAGGTTGCAAGGTCATTGGTTTAACATTACGATTCAATTCCTGGTCAGTTTCTTTCCTAATTTGCCTAATCATATTTTCTAGATCAGAGAGATTACCTTGATAGCTAGCTGAATCTAGCCTTTCTCGCTTTAGCCTTGTAAGACGATTGGTTTTGTGCTACCCGCTTCTGTGGTCCATACGGTTGGTGTTCAGGCAACACGTCAGTGTGTGATGCTCCACAACGGACAGGTGAGAGAGAGTGTGTGTGTGATGCTACACAACGGACAGGTGAGAGAGTGTGTGTGTGTGTGATACGGACAGGTATATATATATAAGTATATATATAGTATAAGTATATATACTTTTTTGATCCCGTGAGGGAAATTTGGTCTCTGCATTTAACCCAATCGGTGAATTAGTGAAACACACTCAGCACACTGTGAACACACAGGGGTGAAGAATACACTAATCCCGGGCGCAGTGAGCTGCCTGAAACAACAGCGGGGAGCAGTGAGGGGTTAGGTGCCTTGTCAAGAGCACTTCCAGCCGTGGCCCACTGGTCGTGGGCTCGAACCGGCAACCCTCCGGTTACAAGTCCAGAGTGCTAACCAGTGGGCCACAGCTGCCCTAAGGTGAGAGAGTGTGTGTGTGCCCCTAGGTGAGAGAGAGTGTGTGTGTGTGTGTGTGTGTGTGTGTGTGTGTGTGTGTGTGTGTGTGTGTGTGTGTGTGTGTGTGTGTGTGTGTGTGTGTGTGTGTGTGTGTGTGTGTGTGTGTGTGTGTGTGTGTGTGTGTGTGTGTGTGTGTGTGTGTGTGTGTGTGTGATGCTCCACAACGGACAGGAGAGAGTGTGTGTGTGTGTGTGTGTGTGTGATGCTCCACAACGGACAGGTGAGAGAGTGTGTGTGTGTCTGTGTGTGTGTGTGTGTGTGTGTGTGTGTGTGTGTTCAGCTTGCATTAGGGTATTTTCAGTGGCTAGTTGTTTACTTTCAATGCAAGTTCTGCCTGTTTAGACATCTGCCTAGCACATATCCGATTCATATGGGATTTAGTATGGATGAGGCTGAAACTGATCTGAGCATATCAGAATCCATATGGGATTTAGGATGAATGAGGCTGAAACTGATCTGAGATCAGAATCCATATGGGATTTAGTATGAATGAGGCTGAAACTGATCTGAGATCAGAATCCATATGGGATTTAGGATGAATGGGGCTGAAACTGATCTGAGATCAGAATCCATATGGGCTGTTCTCCTGTTTCCACCTCCATGTTGCAGATCGGAATTGTGCCACATATGACCAAACAATCAGAATTGGGTCACATTTACAGTTTTTTACAATTGTTTACACACATTTTCAAAACTCTGTGTCTATTTTTCAAAACTCCACACACAAAACCCACAATTGCTCACACAAAATGCAAAATGCCTCAAATCTCAGCAAAATGACACACAACATTCAAAATGTCAAAAACACATCTTTAAAGCAAACATTAAGCCTCACATTACAAACACTTTTGTCATAATATGACATTTTTGGATACATCATGTACACACTGTTGCTCAAAGACCTAAAGCTCTTCTGTCTTGGGCTTTCTATATGTATTTCCATACAAGAGTGAAAGTTTCTGGTGTCAACAAAGAGAAGTTGAAATACACGAGTAAAAATGCAAACAATATTGAAACCAAAAATAGTGATTTTTCCCAAATAATATACTGTTCTTGAATACAGTTATTTTTACAACAAACAAAAAAAACAAGACCACCAGATGTACATGGGTTTTGAAAAGCACTGATTTTGTTTTTCCAAAGACAAGTGTCAGTGTGTGTGTGTGTGTGTGTGTGTGTGTGTGTGTGTGTGTGGGGGTTGGTAGGGGGTGTACGAATATTATTCATAGGCCTATAAACCCTTTCAACTGCAGAAACAAACAATTCTACAGTAAGCGTTCATAAGGCATTTCTGGGAAAGCACAGAAAAAGAATGTATTGAGCTAATGGTACTGTAACATGGGGACAAACAAAATTGAGTAAAAAGACAAATTTTACATAAAGTCAACTTTTGTGAAAAACATTACTGTAAGCTAAAGTCCGATTACTGTAATTTTCAAAGTATCTGCATTGGTTCTTAATATTTCAACGGAGGAATCCTCTAGGAGCATATTTGAAAGGGTCCATACCTATATAGAGAATTATAATCTATTCATAGACCTATACTAAGGCAATGATTGGATGGTGTTCAGTAAATAGAAATAGTGTTTTGCACATGTGGAAGAGAAAGAGTGAAGCACTGGTGATTTAGTGTGGCATTTTGATGGGTTGTGTTTTGAAGAAGCGAAATCAAGTTACTTCCTGTTAGATTTTTTGTGAAAAAATTGTGTGTGGTGTTTTGCAAAATGTGTTTGGTCAATTGAAAACTGGGTCAAACACTGAGAATTAGTGTATGGTTTTGCAGATTTGGTCTCCGGGTTATGATGTTTGGGACATGTTTAGAAAATTATAACGACAAGCAAAGATTTAGTGTGTAAGCAGTTGAAAAAAACTGTAACTGACGGTGTGCGTGTGTGTGTGTGTATGTGTGTGTGTGTGTGTGTGTGTGTGTGTGTGTGTGTGTGTGTAAACATGTAACTGATAGTGTGTGTGTATGTCAAGTGTGTTGTTATAAATATCATGATGCTAATATGGTAATAGTGTTGTTATTACTATCGCTAATTGCCTCTTTCATTGCTGTTATTATAAATGTATGTGTGTGTGTGTGTGTGTGTGTGTGTGTGTGTGTGTGTGTGTGTTATTGCTTTCGCTATTGCTGTTACGGTTGGACGTACTGTACCTGTACTTCTAGTAGTGACATCATCATCATCATCATCATCAATAACAACAACAGTAACAACAATAGATGTTTTGTTTTTGTTTGTTGTTTTTGTTTGTTGTTTTTGTTTGTTGTTTTTGTTTTGCAGTTGCCATCTCCTGGGTCAGCTGTGTC
>NC_063208.1:1403112-1408112 GCF_017589495.1 Alosa alosa
TGTGAGCTCCCAGCCAATGAGCGCGCACGTCGGCCGGGCGAACGCACATGTTTACAGGCGGCATTCCACCGGTAGAGGCAGCGGCTCGTGCGAGAAGGGCCACGGAGTGGATTTTTTTCGGATCTGTTGAATCCGGATTCTGGAGACCGGTCGCTCGCGCTCCCTGGCACGGTCTCGTTGTCCCGGTAGACAGAGACACCAACAACATAAAACGTTTGTGAAATGTAGGAGAGGAAAGAAATTAATTTGCGCTGAGATCTTCTGGCTGAAATGGACACGAGCACGTATCTCTCGGTCCAACACGAGCGTGCCGTTCCGTGTTTTTCACGAGCCTCTTAGGCTTAAGGGAACGGCGAGGAAAATAAACAGGTCGAATCAAGAAATATTGGTTGCCGGTCGGATAAAGAACGAGACGAGGAAAACTGGTCGCTTGCATGCATCCGTGGCGCGTATCTGTGCTCTTTTGATGTCATACTTCACATTCGAGCTGTATCCGGTCCTGATTTTACTGTTGTAATGCCGACAGAGGACCTTCTGTGCTCGAATATGTTACTGCTGCCTAATGCTCCGTTTTTGCTTTCAGAGCGCCTACTTGGTCCGTTGTGGTTATGTTATTTTGACGTTGTCGTTTGTTTGTTTTAAAACGAGACGTATTCGGTGCGTATCGAACAGTTTGCGTTCGCTAAAGCTATAATCGGACGGCGTCGTGGAGCTATGCATACGAGGCGCTTGGTGAAGCGCTCAATCATCGGGAGCCGTGTGTATGCCACCGGCCCGGCGGGGGATGCGTCTCCGTTAACGGGGTGGTCCAGGCGGTCAAGCAGGAGAACGGAGGCCCGACGCAACCTCTACACCGTGCTCATGCAGGACGGCACGCTCGAGGAGTACACTGAGGAGGAGATCGCCATGGCGACTGGTCAGATGGCTGCGAAGGGACCGCTCAAGTCCAGTTTGAAGGTGTGTGTGTGTGTGTGTGTGTGTGTGGTGTGTGTGTGTATGTGTGTGTGTGAGTGTGTGTGTGTGCATGTGTATGTCTGTGTGTGTGTGTGTGTGTGTGTGTGTGTGTGTGTGTGTGTGTGTGTGCATGTGTGTATGTCTGTGTGTGTGTGTGTGTGCGACGCTCACGCGCGTGTGCGTGTGTGTGTGTGTCAGATTCTGTTTTTGTTGTGATCAGTCTGCGCTTGCTGCAAGGCATTGCGCTGCTCCGCTGTGCTGCCGTGCCGACGCGCGAGGTGAAACCCCCAACTATTGTGCGCGGTACCATAAATTGCGCGACGCGTCTTGCCGGTCGGTGGAGCGCGCGGGCAGGGCATTGCCCGGTGCAAGTCAAACAAAGAAGGGGGTGGCTGTCACGACTGCGTGACGGGGATGCCTGCGTCTGTTTGTGTGACCTAGCGGGTGCAAAACAAGCCTGCGCGCGCTGCAGCAGCGAGCTGACCGGGGACTCTGTCGGAGCGGGTGCGTCTGTGTTTTGCACCACGACATCAATCCCCCGGTTTTTGTAAACAAGAGGGAGTATTTTTTGTGTTTTGCAGCGTCTGGCCATGTTTATATGGTTATTTGAAAACGTGTGTGTGTGTGCGTGCGTGCGTGCGTGCGTGTGTGTGTGGTGCATGCATTATACTGCGGTTTGGACACCACACCACAGATGATGTTTTCATTTTAGTGTTGTGAGGGTTTCTCTGATGTCGTAACATTTAACATGATGCCGCAACGGGATATGGGACACAATGGGGGCTTAACCGCGGTTTTGCACGAGAAACGGTTTTAGAAAGGAGAACATATTGTACAGTTACGACTTGCAGTCCTTGATGAAGCAAACAAAGGTGGTCACACACCGATCTCCACCCCCAGCGGACCACCCCACTCCGACTCCCTTTTGATGCAAAACACCGGGAGAGGCTGGGATGGGTCGTAGTGCATGTTTTTCCCCCTGAACACGTTAGTGAACCAATCACACAACACATAGTCACTCAACATTTATTACAGAATTACAAGCAGCACACTGTGCAGTGACTCAGATGACATCATTGTAATTGTTTACGTTTCTGTTTGGCTAAAGTGTTCCGCAGCAAACACATTGTGAGCCCATCTCACGGCAGCTCCGCACGCAGACCGCGGAGCACGAGAGCAGAGCTCAGTTCACGGGCGCACTGGGCTATCCGCGTGCTGGAGTGCACCGTAACAGACTCGCATCAGACGTGACGGAATGCGTATCCCCGTTATGAACAACTACATTGTGGCCAGAATTCACCACTCGATACAACGGGCCCGGTCCGTAGGGGACAGGAGGAGAAATAAACATCTCGAGACACGGAGCAAAGAAGGAAAGAAGGAAAGAAGGAAAGAAGTAGAATGGGATGGATGAGGGAGGGAGGGAGGGAGGATGTGAAATTGAGGAGGGGGCGAATCCCACCGGTCGCAGCTGCCGGGCCCCGTGGCTGAGCTGAGCGGAGAGGAGTGCGCGCACCCGTTTGGGGGACATGCTCGGGGACCTGGCGAAGTGCCCAGAATGGCAAATGAGTGGAGAGGGAGGGGGGGGGGAATTTGCATGACTTGTTTTGTGTGGGAAGCTGGGTTTTGCGCCAGTGCCACTGCGTGCGCGCGTCACAGAAACAAAGGCAGCGCGTATTCTGTTTTGTTTTGGTTCGTTTTCTTTGTCACTGGGTAAATTCCAGGTTCGGTTCATATCACCATCTAATTAAAACGCTCCGAGGCTCACGTGCAACGGCGGGTCTTTGTTCTGCACGGCACGGTTGTTGTTTGGGCTGGGTCGCGCTGGCAGAGCCAAGTTTAGATTCGCGCCGTGATGGATGGTGTGGCCGTTGGGAGGGAGGGAAGCGGCTCACGAGGCGGGGGCTGTTCCAGACCTCTTTTTCTTTCTCCTCCATTCTCTCCATTTCAGAGTGTTTTGCGAGTGACCGAGGCACTTTGTAGTTTAGAACGCGTTCCACACACACATGTATAGCCTATAGGCAGTATGTTGAGCCAAATGTGTTTGTTGAGAAGTCGCCCTCCGTTCGAACGAGTAACTGGGGCAAAGGATGAGGATCTGATATCCACAGTGAGGCGAGAATAAACGACCAAATTCGTATTCTGAACTTGTGAACTGCCTGGTTCCTGGAGTTGAGATATTCTCTGGTTCTCCAGCGAAGTGTCAGGTCCAGAGGAGAGGGCCGGGAGGGGGAAGGGATTCATTACCCAGCATGGGCACGGAATTCCCCTCTGAAGCTGACGTCATCGGGCCTGTCGGGAGAGCTGCGTCTTCTGCTCACAGCGGAGATTTGCAGTTGTTTTGTTTAGGAAGAGATTTGTTTTTGTTTTACTTTAGTAATTTAGACGAAGTTGGTACAGTTGATCTCCCTCAAACACACACATGCACACACTCTCACACACACACACACTCCCACACATTTCATACTGATGCACACCACGCCAAAATATTACTCTATTTATTCATCTATGTCACAAACACTTACACAAGGCCAACATTTATGCATGTTCATTTGCACACACACACATGCACACACATGCAGGCACACACACCGCTGGCCTTTTGCGCGCATGCATGGCCAAAAGGCCAACATGTATGTTCATTTGCACACACACAGATGCACACACATGCAGGCACACACACGCGCACACACACACACACACACACACACACACACACACACACACGCACTCCACGCGCACCAGAGGCCAACATGTATGTTCGTTTGCACACACATACATGCCACGCAGCACACACACACTCACACACACCTGCGCACACACACACACAGGTACGGGCACTGTGGCGCTTTTACACACACGCACACACACACACACGCGCACACACACACACACATGCAGGCACACACCGCGCCGCATGTATGGGATCAGCTAGCTTAGCTGTGCTTTGTGGAGCGTTGGTAAAACCTCATTCCCGACGCCTCCAAGAGTGCTGCTGGGCATGCGAGCCAATAACCTGGGCTATTTAATTGGCTCAATTGTTAGCACGGCTAAACCTCCGATCCGAGGTGCTGCTGTTTTAGCGGGTTTGAGTCGAGTGTGTGCAGGGCTGAATCAGCGCAGGTTCAACACAACGCAGGTTACACGCACATACACACACACATGCAGGCACACACACACGCACGCAATAGGGCCCTTCTCTCAGGTGTGTCTTTTCCTGATGTCTCTGTCCCCCCACACCTCACTCTGTGCTTTCTCTGCCATTTCATCATGTCTACTGGTGCAATCTAACACACACACACACACACACTAATCTAATCACATAAGAAGGTTGAACAATGATCTTATGAAGGAGTTTTTAAATCTCTCTCACTCTCTCCATTTTCTCTCTCTCTCTCTGGTAAGAGCAGGTGTGTGTGAGGTGTTATCCTGTCTTGCAGAAAGTAGCCTGTCATTTTTCTTTTCTGTGTTTTTAAGAAGTGTGTGTGTGTTATTGTGTGTGTGTGTGTGTATGTGGTTTCACAGTTCTGTGTGCAACCAATGAGCACAACGTACAAGTGTATGTGTGTGTGTGTGTGTGTTTGTCTTGAGTGCTTATTTCTCCTTAAAACAAACAAAATCAAACCAAAAGTGTCTGTGTGGAAAAACTGCGCGTCAGTCTTCCAACTCATTTTCCAGCACTGTGTGTGTGTGTGTCTGTGTGTATGTGGCCATGTATGTGTCAATAATCAATATTATTGTTATTATTGTAAGTAGTAATAATATGATAAATCTGTATGTGTAATATTATTGTATCAATATTGTATGTTATGTGTCTGTGTAATAATCTGTCTGTGTGTGTCTGTGTATTGTCTGTGTGTCTATTAATAATAATATTGTGTATGTGTATCTGTTATTATTGTGTTATTATTATATATATGTAATAATGTCTATTATTATTAACGTATTATTGAATGTAAAATAATAATGTGTATGTGTATTAATGTGTGTGTATTATTATTATTATTGTATAATAATATTAATGTCTGTGTGTGTCCATGTGTATA
>NC_063208.1:1415612-1423112 GCF_017589495.1 Alosa alosa
TAATCTCTGGAGCGCTACAGAGATCAATATAGATATAGAGCGCTCCAGAGATCAATATAGATATAGAATATAGATATAGAGCGCTACAGATATCAATATAGATATGGAGCGCTACAGAGATATATCTATATTGATTGATTTATAATTGATCATCGTGACCTTGTGTACAGATTTGTAGTCTAGTTAGCTGTAGTGGGTATACTGTGATTAACACCAAATGTTAATACGTATCCTTGCCTATTTTAAGTGGGTATACTATAGGGGTGTAACGGTACACAGAAGTCACGGTTCGGTTCATACCTCGGTTCGGACATCACGGTTCGGTATGAGTTCGGTACAATGGAGGGAAAAGCAAAACAAAAATGCAGAAAGCACCTAGTGTTATACAGTCTCTTCCCTGAGCTATCTGCAACAGCCTGAAGTGTGTAAGATGTAGGCTAAACAGTACAATAAGTACCCAGACTCCATCTGTAACTTGTAAACAAAATAAATCAGCTATAAAACTGAAAATAGGCCTACAGCATCTCTTATTTCTGAAAGTGCAAATTAATTAGAAAAATGATTTTTAGAAAAATGATTTTTAAAAATCCACTTAAGCAAGACCTTCAACATCTGTGTTTAGTTGTATATGGAAGGGTCTACAATTTGCCTCAATATTTTTTTTTTTGTGTGTAAAGTAATAATCTAGCCTACTAACTGAAAATATCACACTATTTTGCCTTTTTTTAAAAAAAACGAAATTGCTCCTTTCATAAACAGACTACAACTAGAAGTCACGCGACTTTGCCCTTTGACGTTAACTCACCGTAGCATGGTTTGTTTATTAGCCTGGTTAAGCGTTGTCACTTTATTTTACTGTCTATGCACTTAACACTACCAGCTCCTCATGTGAGAAGTTACAAGTTACCCCAACATAAAGGTAATTACCACGCGCGATTTACATAGCTTTCTGTCATTCTGAAAATCATTTAATTTAAGCCATAGGTTTTGGCCCTATTTGTATGTGTATCCAAAGGCTGCTGAAGCACAGGGGAAGTTTTTTCCCCTCGTTTCAGTGACTGGTAGCTATGGTATAAAATTCTCGCCAAAAGTTTTCTGTACCTGTACCAAAGTTTTGTGCTTGTAAGAATATTTTGTGCTCGTAAAAATTATTTGTGTACATGTAAAAATTATTTGTATCCGTAAAAATATTTTGTGCATGTAAAAATGGTTTGTACATCTTCAAATCCGTTTTGTCACTGTGTAGAAAAAAGTTTTGTGAATTTGCGAACGATTTTTGCATGGACGGATTTTCCATTTGCAAGTGCGCATCTGTTTTCTACAGACATGAAACAGATCTACGGGTACGAAACGAATGACAAAGTACAAAACTTTTTTACAAATTTTCCCAAAACAGCCAATCACAGCACTGCTTACTGAACGGCCAGTCAGCCGATCAGCTCGCTTCTTTAATTCTGAAACGTTGGACATACCGCTCTGGGTACATCCATGTAAACACCACAGTCAGAATTTGTGTAGCATTTTTTCCACTCACATACCCAACAACTGCTGAACAACGCCGACACACAGTTTCATCTTATCCACCACACTCTCGCCTGTACTAACGTTAGTGTAACTGAAGTTCTCAAACTTGCGATCTTAAAGAGACCAGCGGATCCTCTAACTCTTGTGGGTCTATAGTAGGGTCGCCAACTTTCTGATATGAAAATAGTCAAGTCAAGTCAAGTCAAGTTTATTTATATAGCACATTTCATACACAGAGGTCATTCAATGTGCTTTACATAAAACAAAACCAAACGATAATAACAAATAAAAAGCATAGAAGGCAATATAGTAAAAGAATAGTTAAAAGGTAAAGATCATAATAAAAAAAAAACATAAAACACAAGGTAAAATCATTTAAAAATAAAGAATAATTAGTAAGCAAAAACAAAGGCAAAAGTAGTAAAAAAAAGTAATAAAAGACAAAGTAGAATAATTATCAGAGCAGATTCAGAATTTGTAACTTCGGCACAGTTAGCAGAAAGCGCCTGAGAACAGTTTGGTCTTAAGTCTAGATTTAAAACTGGCTACAGTTGGGGCCTTTTAATGTCATCCTAAAGTTGGTTCCACAGCTGAGCCGCATAGCAGCTAAAAGCTGCTTCACCATGTTTAGTTCTAACTGTAGGTTTTACTAGCAGGTTTTTCACCTGGGACCTGAGAGGACGAAGGTGTGTACTGCTGAAGCATGTCTGACAAGTATTTAGGTCCTGCTCCATTTACTGATTTATAAACAAGCAATAGTGCTTTAAAGTCAATTCTGTGACTTACTGGAAGCCAGTGCAAGGACTTAAGAATTGGAGTAATGTGGTCAGTTCTTTTAGTTTTTTTGTTAGAGTCCTAGCTGCTGCATTTTGTATCACCTGAAGCTGTTTAATAGTCTTTTTTAGAAGGCCTGTGAACAGTCCATTGCAGTAATCAACCCTGCTGGAGATAAATGCATGAATGAGTTTTTCTAAGTCATGTTTTGACATCAGCCCTCTGAGTTTGACAATATTTTTGAGGTGGTAAAAAAGCTGATTTAGTTATCGGCTTTCATGTGGCTGTTGAAATTTAGATCACTGTCAATTAATACACCAAGATTTTTAACAGTATCCTTTGCCTTCAACCCTTTTGTGTCAAGGAGAGTGGCAACCCTAAGTCTTTCCTCATTTTACCAAATATAATTACTTCAGTTTTTCTTTGTTCAGCTGAAGAAAATTTTGAGACATCCAGGTGTTGATTTGTTCTATACACTGACACATAGATTCAAGAGGGACCATAGTTGTTTGGTGATAGAGCTAGAGTAAATTTGTGTGTCTTCTGCATAGCTATGATATGAAATCAAATTATTTTGAATGATTTGTCCAAGTGGGAGCATATAGAGGTTGAATAATAGTGGCCCAAAGATCGACCCCTGGGGAACACCACAGGTCAAGGGCGTTGGTGTTGAGGTACAGTTTCGATGGCAACAAAAGAAGCTACTTTCTTGTAGATATGATTTTAGCCAGCTGATAACTATGCCTGTAAATCAACCCAGTGTTCTAGTCTGTGTAGTAAAATATTGTGATCAACAGTGTCAAATGCTGCACTAAGGTCCAGTAGCACTAGGACTGATGTTTTACCTGAATCTGTGTTGAGGCGTATGTCATTGGAAACTTTAATGAGAGCTGTTTCAGTGCTGTGATTTGCCCGAAAACCAGACTGAAAGTAATCAAAATACCCATTTGATGTTAGGAAGGTGGTTAATTGATTAAAGACTACTTTTTCAATAATTTTGCCAATAAAAGGTAGATTGGATATGGACCTGTAATTGTTTAGCATGGAGGCATCCAGGTTATTCTTCTTGAGAAGTGGCTTTACAACAGCTGTTTTCAGTGACTTAGGAAAAGTGCCAGACAGCAATGATACATTTACAATTTGAAGGACATCCGCCGCTATGAGGTGAAAAAACAGTTTTGAAGAAATTGGTAGGCAGAGTGTGTCTAAGACACATGTGGAAGGGCTGAGATTCTGTACCGTTTTTCAAGTGTTTACAGAGTCTATCAAGCTGAACTCTGACATCAAGTTTAGTTTCCCTCTGTTTGTTGCTGGAAGTTCAGGTTGTTGAATTTGTAATTGAGCAGATATGTTGAGTCTGATTTTTGTTAATTTTACCTTTAAAAAAAGATGAAAACTCATTGCATTTATTAGTTGAGAGAAGTTCAGGCGCTAATTGTGAGGGGGGGATTTGTTAACTTATCAACAGTTGAAAATAGAATACGAGTGTTATTTGAACTTCTATTGATAATGTTAGAAAAGAAAGACTGTCTTGCTTTGTATATTTCAGGAGTTATATGTCGGAGCATCTCTTTATGGATTTCATAGTGGATCTGAAGTTTGTATTTACGCCATTTTCTTTCAGTCTTCCTACACTCTCTTTTTAGAAGTTTAACTGCTGGATTTTGCCTCCATGGTGCTTTCTGTTTGTCCTTAACTTTCTTGAATTGTAATGGAGCAATGTCATCCATAATGTTTGCCATTTTGCATTAAAGTGATCAAATAAGTCTTCAGAGTCTGACAGTTGACTTGACTTTAGTGAAAGTGCTTGCTCAAAGAGAGCACTTGTCTGATCATTTATGATTCTCCTTTTACCATCATAGCTGTGTTTTGAGTGTGTGGGGACATAGACACATCAAAGAACACGCAAAAATGATCAGATAAGGCCAGGTCTTTAACAGCTGTAGAGACATCGAGACCCTTTGTGATAACAAGGTCGAGGGTATGGCCAAGAGTGTGTTGGCCCCTGTACATGCTGTGTTAGGGGAGAAAGTATCGATTAGTGCAATGAATTCCTTGGCATAATTGTTTTCAGGATTATCCACATGCAAGTTTAGATCCCCTGATATAATAAGACAGTCATACTCTATGCAAACAACTAATAGCAGTTCACCTAGCTCTTCAAGAAAAACTTTAGCTGAATGTTTTGGAGGCCTGTAAATCGTCAGTCATAAAATCTGAGGAGAAGACTTAATGCATGCACACAGATATTCAAATGAAGTAAAGTCACCGAATGACGACTGATTGCACTGAAAAAGACGCCTTGAAAATTGTGGCTATCCCCCACCTCTTTTATTTGCTCTGGTAGCACTCAAGAAACTGAAGTTTGGGGAGCTGATTCGATGAGAGTAGCAGCACTGTTTGCTTGATCTAACCATGTCTCAGTTAAAAGTAAAAAATCAAGGTTGTGTGTGCAAATTAGATCATGAATTAAGAATGATTTGTTTGAAAGAGATCTGATATTTAGGAGTGCTAGTTTTGCTAGTTTAAGTGTTGGGGAAATATGATCCATCGAAATCTGAGGTTGATTAGGTACGGGTAGGAGATTGGACTGGTTTACCCCTATAAGCTCGATGCATTTGTGTTCTATTTCTTGTCAATACAGGAATAGAGAATGTCATGGGCTTACTGGGTCCCGCATGTTCTCAAAACTACTGTCAGTACCATTTATATTGCAGGGACCCTGAGAATATCATGCAATACAGTCATCATATAATTGTCCCCTGCTGCTGCCATCTGTATTTTCCACTGTACATTCCATGCTATATGCCGCTGAGAAAATGAACTAAGAGGTTGCTGCTGCTTAAGAGATCCTTCTAAACGGGAGGGGAGGGCGAGGGGTGGGCGTGCCCTTCGCTTCTTTGGTGCTAATGATCTTGGGCTAGTAAAACTCTGCATGGCTACTGGTAGCAGTCTCTCCATTCTTGCAGGGAACATCATGTGCTTGGGTGGGGATGGTGATGGGTATTCAGGGATCCTGTGGAGTTTGAGTGGGTGGTGGGATGAAGGGGTGGGGATGGGGATGGGAGATTAGGGGGTTTGTGTGGCCTGGGGAGTTTGATTGGGGGGGGGACGTGAAAATAAGGAACGGGGGATAATACACTTCAGTACACGGCATCCACTTCCAGTTAGTGGGGGTTGGGGGGATAATACACTTCAGTACACCGCATCCACTTCAGTTAGTGGGGGGGGTAATACACTTCAGTACAATCGGCATCCACTTCAGTTAGTGGGGGTTGGGGGATAATACACTTCAGTACACCGCATCCACTTCAGTTAGTGGGGGGTGTTTTAGATAATACACTTCAGTACACCGCATCCACTTCAGTTAGTGGGGGATCTTCAGTTAGTGGGGGGATAATACACTTCAGTACAACGGCATCCACTTCCAGTTAGTGGGGTTGGGGGTGTTTCGATAATACACTTCAGTACACCGCATCCACTTCAGTTAGTGGGGTGTAATACACTTCAGTACACCGCATCCACTTCAGTTAGTGGGGGTGTTTCGATAATACACTTCAGTACACCGCATCCACTTCAGTTAGTGGGGGTTGGGGTGTAATACACTTCAGTAACCGCATCCACTTCAGTTAGTGGGGGTGTTTCGATAATACACTTCAGTACACCGCATCCACTTCAGTTAGTGGGGTGTAATACACTTCAGTACAACCGCATCCACTTCAGTTAGTGGGGGGGGGGGATAATACACTTCAGTACACCGGCATCCACTTCAGTTAGTGTGTGTGTGTGTGTGTGTGGGGTATTGAAATTATGTATGTATTATTGTACTAAATAGTGCATCATTTTACAAAATTGTGAGCTATTATTTACTAAAATGCGCACATAATATACTACATTCTATAGCCACTAGCCTACTCATTTTCTATCTGGTGCAAAAACAAGAATAATTTCGATGCAAAACACTTGATAAAGAAATAACTGTTTGTAGCCTATTATACTCAAACCAAATAACTCTGAAAAACTGAACTGGCGGATATGCTGTCATAGAAAAAAATATCTATCTCTGAATTTGGTGAAGCCTTATTTTATTTCTGGCTTTTTTGGCTATTCTGCAGCAAGTAGGCTAGCCTATTTGTTTATCTTGCAAAGATGCACTCTAAAACTCATGACAAGACATGTCATCTCACGCCACGCTTATCAGCTTAATATACGTGACTCGCAGTGGCTCAAACGAAAAGTGCATTCTCTGTTGGGATAGTGATGACAGACAAACTGAGAGGGATAAATGACAGCAGCAAAGTTTCCCTTTATTTCATACAAATCGTGTATTTTTAGCTCATAGTCTAACTTATAATACTGATCTGTCATGGATTTGCACAAGTTGATTTCTCAATAATACGGAACAAAATCCGTTTCAATACGGAACACATCTTTTTCCTTGCAAATACGGGACGATTCCGTATTTTACGGAACGGTTGGCAACCCTAGTCTATAGTGCTGCTAATGACTGACGGACTCGACCGACGACCTGACAAAAAAAAACAGGCGCCAATCAGAGCTTCAGAGCTAAGGCGAGGCTACTGATTAGCGTTAGGTGTCGCTAAAGAACTCCCGTAAGTCTCGCTACTTAACAGTAATTGCGCATGACATTAATTAATCCGCACATGAGTTTTATGTATTTTTATACCGTGTATTCTCTGTGTAAATTCATGCACCGAACCGTGACGCCTGTACCGTTTCGGTTCAATACGAATACATGAACCGTTACACCCCTAGTATACTACCACGGTGATGCTTTTTAAGTGGGTATACTATAAAGATGCTTTTTAAGTGGGTATACTGCGAAGGTGATGCTTTTTAAGTGGGTACACTATGAAGGTGATGCTTTTTAAGTGGGTATACTGTGATGGTGATGCTTTTTAAGTGGGTATACTATGAAGGTGATGCTTTTTAAGTGGGTATACTATGATGGTGATGCTTTTTAAGTGGGTATACTGCGATGGTGATGCTTTTTAAGTGGGTATACTATGAAGGTGATGCTTTTTAAGTGGGTATACTATGATGGTGATGCTTTTTAAGTGGGTATACTGAGATGGTGATAAGTGGTTTTTTAAGTGGGTATACTGAGATGGTGATAAGTGGCTTTTAAGTGGGTATACTGCCTAGTCCTGTGTATCACGTAGACTACACCAATGTGTGTGT
>NC_063208.1:1428112-1430612 GCF_017589495.1 Alosa alosa
GTCAAGTCAAATTGTATTTCTATAGCACATTTACAGGCTGAGCAGAGCACCAAAAAGTGCTTCACAATAAAGTGCTAAATAAACAGAATGACACAGAAGAAAAAAAACCAAAGGGCAACAACAAGACAATGACTGTAGGGTTAAAATAATGTAAACAACAAAAACAAAAGCAAAGGAAAATATAGCTGATTGTTGTGGCCATTGTTGTGGCCAGCGTCCTCTTCTATGCTGTGGTATGCTGGGGAGGAAAGCACAAAGAAGAAGGATGCTGGGCTGACTTGACAGGCTGGTAAGGAAAGCTGGCTCTGTAGTGGGAACTGAACTGGAGTGCATCACTTCAATATCTGACAAAAGGACCCTGAACAAACTGATCAACATCTTGGACAATGAGTGTCACCCACTCCACAGCACTATTGTTAAGCAGAAGAGCCTGATCAGCTGGAGACTTAAAGCTCACTGCCTTGCACAACTGACAGACTGAGGGAAGTCATTTGTCCCCAGGCCCATTGAACTGTTCAATGGTTCACTTAAGGGTAGAGGAGAGATAGACTTCTGCATAGTCTGTTTACATGATATATTAGCACATTTGCATAACCCCCTCCCTCCCTCCAGGACTGTGGCCATATTTGATGCTTGATACCTTATACTCAATACTTGACCAATGGCTGTAACCCTTTTAGATAGATAGATAGATAGATAAATACTTTATTGATCCCCAAGGGGAAATTCAAGGTCTCAGTAGTATACAGACATCACACACAATATGCACTTACAGCAGAAATGGTAAATATAAGTATAAACATATAACCAAACTCCACTGTACAATAGAGACAGTAGAAGATAAGAAAAACTAACAAAACTAAATACTAAATATACTATATAAATTAAATGAAAAAATCCAGTGTGCTTGGATGATCAAGCATGAGACGCTTGCAGTGACAGGGCGGGACTGGCCTGTAGTTCTGTGTGCATGGTGAGGTGCTCAAGAGAGAGTGAGGGCCAGATGTACTAATGCGTTTGCGCCCACTTCAAGTATTTGTTTTGCAATGTGCGTGTAAAATCATTGCAGGTATATACAAACAGGCAGGAGCTGAACAAACTAATTGCGATTGTCATGTCATGCATATGCATTCATGGGAGGATCCAGGGGAAAGTGGGAGTTTAAGCGAAGAAGATGGGAGGAAGAGTAAAGCGCCTAGTTATGTATTCTGCGGTATGTACAAAGACTGCTCCTGAAAGTGCCGCCTATTCTGCCTAAATACTTCCGCCCATGCTTGTAAAAGCAGGTGTTAATCAAATTGCAGTTCAATGCGTCAATAAGAGAACCTTTCAAAGACAACAGAATCGCTATATTTAGAGCACCAGTTTTGTAAGTCTTTGTACTATGAAAAGCAACCTAACTTTCGTTGGCCTTTCAAAATGTCTTACTTCCACTTTCCATCCACTTAAACTTTCCTATTTGCTAGATTTGACCAATCTTCCATAGCCTCGTGCACAAGTAGTTTGAGTAGAACTACTGATCTTCATTATCTCCCTGCTTGTTTACATGTTATCATGTATGGTATTATTTCATGATTGCTAAACGTTTGATTCTTTTTAATGTTGTCATCAGTTAACTTCATTCAACTGCGCTTCAACTATCAATCAACTATCAACAAAATATCAGCCAAACACACACACACACACACAGACACTATACACACCGAAACATACACAACCAAACACACACACACACACACACAGTGTGGTGTACACTGTGTCCGTCGGAGGGACTCCATCTTCCATAATGACTGTGTCTTGCCGCGTGCCCAATGCTCGGGCCGGTGCGTCTGATAAGAGCGTATGTGCAAATGTGTGTGTGTGTGTGTGTGTGTGTGTGTGAAAAGAGAGTGTGTGTGTGTGTGAGTGTGTGTGTACCGGTATGTGTGTGTGTGAGTATGTGTGTGTGTGAGTGTGTGTGTGTGTGTGTGTGAAAGAGTGAGAGAGCCCGCAGTAGAACTCTGATTTATCTTGATGATGTCATGACATAATTTTCACTGTTGCCCATTAAAACAGAAGCACTGCAGACAGATCCTTTGTTAACAGAGCGCTCCTCTCTCTCCTCTTTCTCTAAATATCTCCTACTCTTCTCTCCTCTCTTCTCCTTTCCTCTCTCTCTTCTCTCTCCTTTCCCCCTCTCTCCTCCTCTCCTCTCTCCTCCTCTCCTCTCTTCTCCTCTCCTCCTTCTCTCTCTCACTCCTCTCCTCTCTTCTTCTCTCATATCCTCTCTTCTCCTATATCCTCTCCTTTCCCTACTCTATTTTAATAATAATAATAACATTTTATATATATGGCTATATATATATAATATATATATAAATATATGGCTAATAATAATAAACATATATATATAATAAATAACATTTATATATATTTAATAATATATATATAATAATATAATATATTTATATATATATATATATATATAATAATAATATATTTTATAATATAAACCTGTATA
>NC_063208.1:1435612-1468112 GCF_017589495.1 Alosa alosa
TCAACCAATTTTCTAATTTGAAGGAAAAATTACTCGCACTTCGTTACTGTGTTTCTTGCTTGTTTCATTAACTTAACAAACTAAAGTAGTTTTTCATTACTGCGGGCAAGCTTTTAACGTTAGGATGGGCTACAATACCATGTTTTATGAGTATAAAGTCAGCTAGTTTATTTAGTCATTAGATCTTTTAACCAGTAGCCTATAATATTTAGGCCTGGACTTCGTGGTAGGCTACAACATCTTATTCATAAAAATAGCCTACAGCTCTCCCATTCCCAAGTAACTACTACACTACACTGCTACACTGTCGCGGTGTCCTTGTATGTTCAGCATGTTGTCAGAATGTTAGGCCTGGCTACTGTTCGTCCTCGTTACTGGGCCCATTTCCTAACCTCTCTTGATAAATGTGACGTTCAGAAGTCGTTTTACGACCCTCACGCAGGTTTCTAAATCATCACTATTTTAATTCCATGTGCAGGCTCCTAAATCTCTAATGATGATAGTTTGCCTCTCCATAACTACCCCCAGCAGTTCAGCTGTACTCGAGCATATTTTGCACGTCTGTCTATCTGCCGTCTGCCTGTCTGCCCTGCCTCCCACTATGAGGCTCTGTGGTGGTTTAAAGGGGCCAGTCGGGATTCCCGTTTGAGCCGAGTCCGAGTGAGTGCACGTGGTTGGGGGGTGGGGTTCTAGTGACATTCCATCTCTCATGTTGCTGTTCAATTGATCATTTTTATCTCGGATGTTTTCTAGTTTAAGTCTCTTGAGAATATTTTAAGCAAATTGTAGATGTAACAGTATTTGACCACAGTATAAGTATCCGTCAGTGGGTATTGCAATTTCAGTCTTTCTGTAATATGACTTTTTGTCTAGAATTTGTTCTTTGTCACATTGGTGTTGACTGGGGGAATCTTGTTAGTTCCAATAAACCAAAAAATATCCAAGAAAGTAAAAGTTCCAAAACAATAGATAGCTTTTTATTACAACAAAATAAATATTTTGCTGTAATAAAAAGTGTGTGTGTGTGTGTGTGGGGGTGTGTGTGTGGGGGTATGTAAATGGCTGTACACCACTAGTTATAAAGATAAGAGTGTGTGTGTGTGTGTTGGGGTACTGTACACAACTAGTGTGATAAACACGAGGTCCAAATACTGATCTGTCATGCATAAGGTTAGGAGGATAAGGTTAAAGGTTACAATGAATGACCCTCATTGCTGTGTGTTAACGAGGCCCTCTGTGTCTTTGTGCTGAGCAGCCTAATCCGGTCCTGCCGACTGGACGCAGCCTAATGCGTCTTACATACTCGACGTTCCCAACCGGTAGCGCGACAACGTGACGTCAAAATGACGTAGAGCTCTCTGGCGCGCCGGGATTTTAGCCGGGTAGCACACAGTAGCGCACGGTAGCGCAGCACTCTATTTTTTTCAGCTGAGTGCTACAAACCGGAACCCGGAAGATGGACTAGTTCGAGGGCAAGCGAGAGTTGCAGTGTTTTGTTACAGTCGTGAATTTTTAATAGTTTGCTGGATAAGTTAACAAAGTTACCAGCGAGAGTCGCAACACATGGAATTTGGAGGAAAGAAAAGAAAAAAAAGATTTATTTTCAACCAAAGGATTTCTACTAAAGGATTTCTACTAAAGGGCTCAACATGCTTCTGCGTCAACTCCACCACGTAGCTACGCCACCACTCCTACGGCGTCGTGACCCTTTTACGGTTCTGCGTCGGGTTGCTTTGCATCGCGGTGCATTTCACCGCCATAACGCTCGGTGTCGTCTGTGTCTGCAGCGCTCACCACTGACAACAATAGACTGTGTGATCGAAACGGTAGTCAGAATGGCAAACCCCATAGACTGTCATGCCA
Organism: Alosa alosa; assembly: GCF_017589495.1. Taxonomy (NCBI): domain Eukaryota; kingdom Metazoa; phylum Chordata; class Actinopteri; order Clupeiformes; family Clupeidae; genus Alosa; species Alosa alosa. The sequence goes on from NC_063208.1 coordinate 1,437,476, forward strand.
AAATATTAATCTTATTTGTTTGGCCTTTTCTTGCTTAGATTTTGTACAAAGTATCGACAAATAGACACATTAATATCCATTGGCCTAGTTACTGTAACCAGCAAATAAGTCTGAGGTTAAGTTTAAGTTATAGTAGCAAGCTAACTTTAGTATAGTATATAAGTATTATATATTTTTTTTCATCCCGTGAGGGAAATTTGGTCTCTGCATTTATCCCAATCTGTGAATTAGGTGTACTTTGGAGTGGGTAAGACTGTTTTTAGTGGCAGGCTAACGCAGACTGATGACTTGCGCTAGCCTAGCACCTGCAAACTGCAACTGAATGAAACGTGTCAAAAACGGTCTCCACTGATAAATATCACACTTGCTAACTTGGAAATGAGGTCCTATGTCCAAAATCCTGAACCACCCCTTTAACATTCATATAGTGATGTAAATTCCTCCAACATTCATATAGTGATGTGTTAATGTGTTATAACTTCCTCTAACATTCATATAGTGATGTAACTTCCTCCAACATTCATATAGTGATGTGTTAATGTGTTATAACTTCCTCTAACATTCATATAGTGATGTGTTAATGTGTTATAACTTCCTCTAACATTCATATAGTGATGTAACTTCCTCCAACATTCATATAGTGATGTGTTAATGTGTTATAACTTCCTCCGTTTTGCCTATTTGCATAGGCGTTAGTTATAGTATAGTATAGTAGAGTTTTGTTATAGTATAGTAGAGTTTAGGTATAGTATAGTATAGCAGAGTTTAGTTATAGTATAGTAGAGTTTAGGTATAGTATAGTAGAGTTTAGGTATAGTATAGTAGAGTTTAGTTATAGTATAGTAGAGTTAAGTTTTATAGTATAGTTTAGTTACGCCCCCTCTCTCTCTCTCTCTCTCCTCCCTCTGTCTCTCTCTCTCCCCTGCCCTCTCTCTCTCTCCTCTCTCTCTGTCTCTCTCTGTCTCCCTCTCTCCCCTGCCCTCTCTCTCCCTCTTTCTCTCCCTCTCTCTCTCTCCCTCTCTCTCTCTTTCCTCCCACAGACATGCGTATCTAACGTGTTTCTCTCTCTCTCCCCTAGACGGTCTGAGTGGCTCCTGGAAGGAGGGCTCGAGCTACAGCAGCAGTGGCTACTGGAGTTGGAGTGCGCCGAGTGACCAGTCCAACCCGTCCACTCCGTCACCACCTCTGTCAGCCGACAGCCTCAAGCCCTTCCGCATGCCGAGCCTCGGCGCCGTCGCCCCCGACGACACGCTGGACGACCACGACAGCAGCAGCCTCCTGTTTGACGAGCCAATCCCGCGCAAGCGCAAGGTGAGCCAACCAATCACATGCAAGTGCAAGGTGAAGCAGTCCCTCATGATCGGGTGTGTGTGTGTGTTAGTTAGTACAGAGTGAATATGTTTAGGACACATGCGCACACACACACACACAGACCCCCACATACACATACAAGTCTCTGCCCAGTGAGTCTGATGCCACTCACACCTTAATGACGCCCAAATTGTACACACACACACACACAGTGGTGTAGTCTATGTGATACGCAGGACTACACAGTATACCCATATACCAAAAGCATCACCATCTCCATATACCTACTTAAAATAGGCAAAGATAAGGATTAACATTTGGGTTGATCACAGTTTACCCACTACGGCTAACTAGACTACATCACAGTATACCCACTACAGCTAACAGACTACACCACAGTATACCCACTACAGCTAACTACTACATCACAGTATACCCACTACAGCTAACTACTACACCACAGTATACCCACTACAGCTAACTAGACTACACCACAGTATACCCACTACAGCTAACTAGACTACACCACAGTATACCTACTAGACTAAATCACAGCACACACAGGAGATGCCTGCACTACATGTCCCACATTTAGACATGTCTGTTGCCGAGGAGAACATGCAGAGAGAGAGAAGGAGAGAGGGAGAGAAGGGAGGGATGGAGAGGGAGAGAAAAAAATCAGAATTAGGCCAGTACCCCCTTTTATTAAAAAAGGGAAAGAGATGCGACTCCATCCAACACTTCATCAGATTCTGGCCACATTGAGCAATGCGACCCCACGACTTAAACATGCGACCCCACGCCTTATCACTTTAGAGACCTAAACATGCGACCCCACGACTTAAACATGCGACCCCACAACATATCACTTCAGAGACCTAAACATGCGACCCCACTAGGGTTGGCGATGTCGCCTAAATTGGCATTTGACGATGTGTACAGTAAAAGATCGTGATGGACGATGATATCGTGGGGGGGGGGGCACCAACCAGCGGAATATTACACATTGCCAGCCTTCGCTGGGCCCAGCAAAAAAGCTACTTAAGACTACTATCGTGGTCACTCATTTAAAGTCTTAGTACTATGCAGCATCCCACGTTATCAGGCTACCGCTATGCTGACTATGAGGGCGGGAAGTGAAAGTAAAGGGCTCGCGATCGGCGCAGTCCAGGCTATAGGAGGGCCAGTAAAAATACTTTTTACAAATAATCTAATCCCCGATTACCACTCCGCTGCTGTCTGGGACTTTTGCTAAATGCATGAAATACAAGCCTTACAGTGAAAGACGGATAGGCTACCTTCTGATCCTATAATTAACTAAAGAAATGGTTTATTTTAACACAGAGGAGAAGGGCGCATTTGGCCGCTGTAGCCTTGCAAAAATATTTGAGCTAGAATGTCCTAGTCGTAGCCTAACAATAATAAATCTATATTTATTTGCTAAAACATTAGGCTACCTATTACGTCCAATGTAGGCTATAGGCCTGCGAGACATGTAGGCTACAAAAAGACAATTAGGCTACACATTCACGTCACAGTCAGGAATTATTTGAACTAGATGTACCGCATAGCGGTACAAAATATGACCGCCGCTCAGTCCTGTACATCCGTTCCTTGAAAATAAATCACACTTCAATTTGTCTCCATATTTTACTCCATCCCCACTCTTGAAACTTTTGTGTATGCTTGTTTGGCATGCCTGAGTGTGTGTGTGTCGGCTGCACAGAAAGTAGCCTACTGGTGCTGAAAAGGTGAATAGATTGTAGAATAGCCAAAGAAGATGTAGCATTGTTATAAAACCTTTAAAACAATCAAGGGCAGTTCATCACAGTTCATCCATTGCAACTGGATTGATGAAAGGTCACTTACACCTGTAGGCTACATTGTATTTGGGAAAAGCAAAAGGTATCAGCATAATGTTGTTTATTTATTTATTTATTTATTTATTTATTTAATTTTTTTATGTATTTATAAACAAAAACATCTCTGTCAGTTCCATGCCGTTTTCAACAGCTATCAAAAACAAAGGTCATTTTTGGAGGAATGGATTTTTTGTGAATGTTTCTTCTTCTACATAAGATTTTAGTCATCTTTAGTTTATGTAATACTTTATTGTCAATGCACAAATTAAGTAACAGTAGTCTGAAACGTTATTGTTAATGCACAAATTAAGTAACAGTAGTCTGAAACGAAATGCTGTTTTACATCTAACCAGTGGTGCAAATAACTAACATGTCCAAATGGGCCTTGATGAAATGCGTAGCTAGACTGTTCATACACATTTTAACGGGCCAAAGTTGAAGAGCTTTTGTCTGTTATTGTTCGTGCAAATATAGGCTGATTCATGTTCCCTTGCATTGTGTAACTGAGGTCCATGGCTAGTCTGGCTTTCATCAGACCAAGCTCAATCTTTTAAGAAATCAAAAAATAAATAGCGGGCAGATCAGGCTGGGTTCACCCAGCCTAGTCCATAGGCACCGATATTGTTTAATTTTCCGATTGAGATATACACGCTCTGGCTATTCTAAATGCAAAATGCATCAGGGAGTTATGACAAAACGGTAACTAACAAACTAGATCCTAATAGAAAGCTGTTAGCTTCCCTAAGCTACAGGTAGGATTATAAGGTAGGCCTATTTACAACATAAATTGTCAACGTCTCACTGCAACGATGCGCCATCTAGTGGACAAACGACTACTTATCGCCAATACTGAAAATGCAGCCATGATGATGATGATGAATATTTATTTTGGCTTTCTTTTAATCCTACTGAATTTGTAATTATGTATCGGCCGTTGTAATACCGATAGTATGTGGGTGCCTGTGTGTGTGCACCGCCATTTACAGGCCAATGAGTGTACAGTCACTACAGTGTCCCCGGGGACGAAATTAAAATTTTCCGTAAAAGTCTAGTGGGGCTACATACCCACCAAATTTCATGTACCCCGGTGGTTCGGTGTCCAGGGTATCAATGACCAAAAATTCAGGAAGTAGATGACGGGAAAAATTCTTGTGTTGTCTTGAATTGTGTGCGTGTACAAGTTTATGTTTATGTGTGTGGGTGTGTGTGTGTGCATGTGCGTGCTTGTGTGTTTGCCTGCGTATGTGTGTTTGTGCATGTGTGTGCATGCGTACATATGTCTACTGTGTGTCATACGTATGATTACTGTAAATGTATGTGTGTGCGTGTGTATCTGTTTATGCACATGTGTGCACATGGAATGGGTTAACATGACCCCTGGAGGCAAACATACGGAAAAAATTGGTCATCCTAGGCCCCACAGTTCTCAAGATATTCACAGAGAACTGTGTCTGCCCTACCCTCCTTTTTCGGGGGTCCAGTCCAGCGGGGGCTACAGATCAAAACGAAAAATGACGGTTCCATGCTATCCATGTGGGGGTACATGCCCACCAAGTTTTGTGTACCCGGTCTTTCAGTGTCCGGGAATCCTTGTTGGTGTCGTCACTAAATGTACACATAAATTATTTTATTGTAAGGCCCCCATGAACGAAAGTACACAAAACTTGGCATGCATTCGGAGGGGTGTCATTATGATCCTACACTTTTAATTTCGTGCAGTTTTGACCTTGTCAGCCAGAGATATTGTGATGAAAACACCTAATTTTTTGCTTTTAATTTTTTAACTAGGTGGCGCTATACATGAAATAAGTGGTAATGGGATGGGTTGACATGCCCCTTAAGACCAACATACATAAAAAGGTGGACCTCCTAGGCCCCTACGGTTCTCGAGATATTCACAGAAAACTGTCTCCGGCCACCTACAGGCCAGTTAGTGTATAGTAACATAAATTAATTTATTGTGTGGCCCCCATGAACGGAATTCCACAAAACTTGGCGTGCATACAGAGGGTGTCATAATGATCCTACACTTCCAATTTCGTGCAGTTTTGACTGTTAGGTCACAGATGCCTTCAATTACAACACCTCATTTTTACTTTTTGTGTTTAACTAGGTGGCTATACATGAAATGAGTGGTTATGGAATGGGTTGACATGGCCCCTTGAGATCAACATACAAAAAAACTGGTCCTCCTAAACCCTACGGTTCTCAAGATATTCACAGAAAACTGTGTCTGCCCTACCCTCCTTTCGGGGGTCCAGTCCAGCGGGGGGCTACAGATCAAAACGAAAACGATGGTTCCATGCTATCCATGTGGGGTTACATGCCCACCAAGTTTCGTGTACCCCGGTCTTTCAGTGTCCCGAATCATTGACGGAAATTTGGGCATGCGAAAAGGAAAAAAAAAAAAAAAAGAAAAGAAAAAAAATCTGACTAAACCTATATGCTGCGCGGCGGTCATAATAAGAGGGTAGACTAATACGTCTTTTATTTTACAAGACGGTAGACTAATACGTGATAACTGTTTGGTTGACAGCCTTTAAAGTAGGCTCAATTTCATTTTCAGGGAAAGGTTTTTTTATGTTTTAGCCTGTTACAGCAGGAATTAGTGACTGGCATGTGGGGGCGTGGCATCACGATGGTTTCTTTCCATCGTGATGCCTGTCAACCATCACGATGGACGATGATATCATCTATCGGCACAACCCTAGACACCACGTCTTAAACATGCGACCCCACGACTTAGAGACCGTAACATGCGACCCCACGACTTATCACTTCAGAGACCGTAACATGCGACCCCACGACCTAAACATGCGACCCCACGACCTAAACATGCGACCCCACGACCTAAACATGCGACCCCACGACCTAAACATGCGACCCCACGTCTTAAACATGCGACCCCATGCGACCCCACATCTTAAACATGCGACCCCACGTCTTATCACTTCAGAGACCTAAACACAGGGATGCACAGAGAATCACAGGCTCAGTCCCTGCCTCAGTCATTGCAAGCGCCTCTTGATTGATTAATCACCACTATGTGGATACTGTTTTTTTAGAATTTATTTAGATTAAGTGTTATTTAGTATAATTTGTATTTTAGTATATTTAGTATATTCTTTATCTTCTACTGTCCTTATTACTTAGTTGTGTTTTTATATTATATACTTTTATTTACTTTTTCTGCTGTTAGTGAATGTGTTTGTGTTGTATGTATGCTGCTGCTGAGACCTTGAATTTCCCCTGGGGATCAATAAAGTATCTATCTATCTATCTACCTATCTGTCTATCTATCTATCTATCTATCTATCTATCTATCTGTCTATCTATCTATCTATCTATCTACATGCGACCCTACGTCTTATCACTTCAGAGACCTAAACATGCGACCCCACATCTTAAACATGCGACTCCACGAACATGCGACCCCACAACCTAAACAAACGACCCCACGTCTTATCACTTTTTGATCAATTGAACACGGAAAAGAGTCCCCTCATCCAGTTGGTCCATAGGCTGCAGCAAGAAACAACCAACAGAACTAACATCACTATTCAGGACACTGGCACACCTTACCAATCAAGTAATCAACCCCCAGAAAGACAAATGCGTAGGTCTAACTGTGTGTGTGTGTGTTTGCAGAACTCCATGAAGGTGATGTTCAAGTGCCTGTGGAAGAACTGTGGGAAAGTGCTGAGCACAGCAGCAGGCATTCAGAGACATATTCGCACTATCCACCTTGGGTAAGACACACACACACACACACACACACACACATACACACACATATATATACACACACACACACACATACACACACACACACACACACACACACACATTTACACACTTATATATACACACACTTTCTCAAACACACACACACACACCCCTAACTCTAGCACACTGGTTTGCATCTCAGCCGTAACTGTGAGTCAGAGTGCAGTGATGGGGAGGAGGACTTCTACTACACGGAGATAAAGCTCAACACCGACGCCGTGGCTGAGGGTTTGGGGGGGCTGTCCACTGTAGCCCCCCCCTCTGGCGGACCGACCCCCCCGGGAGGGGCGCTGCCCCCAGAGCCGCACCATCGGAAGGGAGACACACACCCCCACACACACGCGACCAACGGGGTCAAAGGGGAATCTGGAGCCTGCATCGCTGGCGGCAACAGCACACCTCTGAGTCGCTCCGCCCCCAGCGCCCTGTACCTGGTGCATGCTGACCACGCCTACCAGGTGACACACACACACACACACACACACACACACACACACACACCCTGTACCTGGTACATGCTGACCACGCCTACAGGTGAGACACACACAGCGCCCTGTACCTGGTACATGCTGACCACGCCTACCAGGTGAGACACACACACACACACACACACACACACACAGAGAGAGAGGTGTAGAATTATCTGGTTTAGTTAGGGGATGGAACAAATATGTAGTACGACTAAAGTATTTCACCTGGACTGTCCAGGATGTTAGTGTGTACACACGGCTCCTGTGCCGGCTGGGTTGTTAGGGCTGTGCCTGCTGGGTTGTTAGGGCTGTGAGTGTGTACACAGGGCCCCTGTGCTTGCTGGATTGTTGGGTTGTTAGGGCTGTGAGTGTGTACATTGCTGACTGTCTGTCGCCCCCTGCTGTCTCCTCCAGGCCACTGCACCCGTGAGCATCCCCTCTTCCACCTCCAGCAGCTTCAGCTTCACCCCGACAACCAACTCCAGCATCAGCATCTCATGGCAGTCCCCACCTGTCACTTTTACTGGCAGATCAGTGAGTACACACGCACACACACACGCACACACGCACACACACACACACACACACGCACACACACACAAACACACACACAGTTACACTCTCTCTCAGTGTGTCTAGCTGTGTGTGTTCTTGTTGGTGTTGCAGGCCTCCCCCACACACACTCGCTCACAGGGATTTGGAGAACAACAGCAGCGCTCACACACCATCACTGCCCTGTCCTCACCACCCAGAGCCACCAGCTCACTCAGGTAACCACACACACGCACGCACACGCACACGCACACACACAGGCTGTAACGATACACCAAACTCATGATTCAGTTTAGTATAAGTATAGGATGGGGTCATATACATTATTACAGGTTATTAGTATAGTATATAGAGGATGGGGTCATAAACATTATTACAGGTTATTAGTATAGTATAGGATATATAGGATGGGGTCATATACATTATTACAGGTTATTAGGATAGGATATATAGGATGGGGTCATATACATTATTACAGGTTATTAGTATAGGATAGTATAAGTATATATACTCTTTTGATACCGTGAGGGAAATTTGGTCTCTGCATTTATCCCAATCCGTGAATTAGTGAAACACACTCAGCACACAGTGAACGCACAGTGAGGTGAAACAGTGAGCAGTGAGGCAAGGACCCGCACACACACATACACATACAAACATGCACACACACAAACACACACCCATACAAACACGCACACACTAATTCGGAGCATTGATGAAATAACATTTTATGAGAACATTTCGAGAGCCTTGAACACCAGATAGAATATATTATTGCATATCTGTATTATATTATATCCTGATATAAAAACAGAAAATACTGAATTTATGATATTCATGACCGCACACCTTATGCAGATTATAGCCTACTATTTCTTTTTTTTGTGATCAACTGACGTGACAAAATCTCATGACAGAAACTATTTACACATAGCCAGAGTTATCTACACATTTAGACATATAATACTGAGAATAATAATAAAAATACAGTAAAAGTAATATTAATAATACAATTAAATAATAATAAAATATACATATACATACACATACATATACGTACAAAACAATGCTGATGTGATATAAAAACATACATATGAAGATTACATTTGGACTAACATGCCAGAATTCGGGAGGTTAGTTAGAGATAAGATGAGTGTACCCCATTCACTGACTGTAGAGGCTCGAGCCTTATTTATTACTGCCAAGGACCTTTCTATACTGGCAATGCTTCTGTAGTGGCCTAGCCATTCTTGTATTGATGGGGCAGCTGGAGTGAACCATCAACTACCTCTTTAATTCAGCTGTCTGGTTGATGCCTGGAAATATTGTAAACAAAGTGGCATAATTGGCTAGCTTATCATAGTCTACTGATTGGACTGTTCAGTTTCCCCATGTGTGCTGAAGTTCCAAGGTAATACTTGTTCTCCCTGGGACAGGCCCTTTTGGGAAAACGTTGGTATTGAGATGATCAGTCAACTTGAGGGTTGAGTTTTAAACAAATGTGTGCAGCATGCTAATGATGTAATAGTAATTTAGCTAGTCGTCTTCTATGCGTCCTTGTTTTCACGATTATGAATGTTTTATTTGGAGAGGTTTGTGACACAGGTTTGTGGATATGAATGTCGCGATTTCGGTTTCGATATGCATATTGTTACAGCCCAAACTCACGCGCACACACACACACACACACCTATAGACAAACACATACTGTAAGGTGCTGTTGTTGATCCTCACTCCAGGTGTGTGTGTGTGTGTGTACAGCAGAAAGTCGCGTGGTGAGGGCCGTAAGTGTCGTAAGGTGTACGGCATGGAGAACCGGGACATGTGGTGCACGGCGTGCCGCTGGAAGAAGGCCTGCCAGCGCTTCGTGGACTAACCTGCCTGTCGCTATGGAGATGCTGTTTGGTGGTGGGCTGCCCGCCGCTATGGAGATGGTGTTTGGTGGTGGGCTGCCCGTCGCTATGGAGATGGCGTTTGGTGTGGGGCTGGACGTGGAGCTGGAGGAGCTTCCTGGTGCATGCAGTGTCCAACCCCCCCCTCCAAATAACCCAACAGTGTCCAACCCCCCTTCCAAATAACCCAACAGTGTCCAACCCCCCTTCCAAATAACCCAACAGTGTCCAACCCCCTCCAAATAACCAAACAGTGTCCAACCCCCCCTCCAAATAACCCAAAACCTTTGCCCCGTCCTGAACGTTCAACGCTACCGGATATCTGATGGCCATACAGCCATACAGCTACGGCCTGAAGACACACACACACACACACACACACACAGTGGGACAGCTCCAAACATTCCCTCCCTTAACAGCCTTGGCTGCTCCCTTGTACAGGGGAGAGAGACTCCTGGCTCTACAGTGCAAAAAAGTTCTAAAGGTCTACGTTCTGTTGTCGTTCTTTACCGCATCATTGAATTCTGGTTCTGAGGTCAGTACCTTTATGGATCAGTTTGTTTTGTTGGGGACCAGCTGAGACCAATAGCTTGTTTTGTTGTTTATTTGTATGCTTAAGTTCCGTTTTCTCTGCGCGTGGAAGGTGACGCACTTGGAACTCTGGCTGGAGCTCCTGCTGTTCTCTTCTGTTCCGTCTCGGAGGCTCCCGACCAATCACGAGCCAAATCCCCGCCCACCATGAGAATGTACCGACTATAATGTCTCCTGGGCGCCAGGCAGACTGATATCGCAGCTTTATGGTTCTATGTGGCGCATGAGACCTGGGTTCGTGTGTGTGTGCATTTATTCACAGAATCAGTCAGCATCATCTACCTACCCTTCTACCCCAAGGCTCTGGAGCATAGGGCCCCACCATACACACGCGCACACACACACACACACACTCTCTGTCTTGTCCTCTAAAACAGTGTGTCCCCAGCTGTGTGCAGTAAAGGCTGTCCAGGAGCACATTTGCATATCTCTCTCTCTCTCTGTCTCTCTCTCTCACACTCACACACTCACACTCTCTGTCCAGGAGTCCATTTGCATACAGTTCTACACTTCTGGTCATCTGGATAGCCTGCCGTTTATATCGGTCAAGAAATGACACACTTGTGTGTAACAGTCACCCCTCAAACACGGACGCACAGAAACTCATCACTTTGGATTCAGAAGTTGCAAATGTTGAATACCTACCATGCTATAGAGCCCACATCTCTCTCACTCTCCCCCCTCTCTCCCCCTCTCTCTCTCCCTCCCCCCCCTCTCTCCCCTCTCCCCCTCTCTCTCTCCCTCCCCCTCTCCCCCTCTCCCCTCCCTCCCCCTCCCTCTCCCCCCTCCCCCTCCCTCTCTCTCCCCTCTCTCTCTCTCTCTCTGTACACACAGTGAAGCAGTTTGCACACCAGAGCTATGTCTGCCCCAACCAACAACAACAACAACAATAAACACCACTAAACCATATGCCAGCAATGTTCCAATAAAGCATTGACTTGACCACTCAGAGTGCTCCAACACACACAAGCCCCAGATACCATCCAATCAGGGCACTCCAACACACACAAGCCTCAGGCCCCAGCCAATCAGGGCACTCCAACACACACAAGCCTCAGGCCCCAGCCAATCAGATCGCTCCAACAGACACTCGAGCCCAAGGCAGTCAAAGCTACAGACACCTTGGCTTCTTGGGAAGAGTCTGTTGGACTGGGCACAGGGTGTTATATGTGTGTGTGTGTGGGACTGGGCACAGGGTATTATTTTCACGTTCTTTTGCTTTATTTTGTTTTGTTTGTTGAATAGGTTCTGGATTCGGTTATTTTGTATTGTAATTGGTTGTGTGTGTATATGCACTCACTCCTCTTCATCGTGTCCTCAGTACTGACTGGGCGTCTCTACAAACAGCCTCATCTTCCTCATCCTCGTCTGTTAAGTCGGGTTCACATGGTGCGCTGCACTCGCCGCTAGGTTGCTCTTGGTTGAAGTAACGTCCCAAAGATTAGTGCACAAAAGACCCCCAGTATGATTTGCAGCGTGCCTGAACTTCGACCCCGGCTGTGCTTTGCTTGGCGCAGTGGCAGGCCAGTTCTTATTGCAAATTATAAAACGGATAGTTCCGGTCCCTGATTATGATCGGTTGAATCGTGTTCAATGCCGTTGTATATTTTCCCGATATAGCACGGCAGAAACTGCATTTCGTTCTATATTAATGCACTTAGAATGCATAACGGTTAAAATTCAAAGTTGCTGAGCAACAATTCCGATAACAATCTCCTAGCGGTGGAGCTATTCTATGGGGACGCAGTGGCAGTTGCTGCGCGTGTATATTGAAAATAATGTGTTTCGTAGCGTAGCGCTGCCGTTTGTGCGTGCCATGTGAACCCTGCTTCAGAGTAAAGTGATTGGTTGCTAGGGCTTCAGAGTAAAGGGATGGGTTGCTAGGGCTTCAGAGTAAAGGGATGGGTTGCTAGGGCTTCAGAGTAAAGTGATGGGTTGCTAGGGTGATGCGTTGGTGGGGCTTCAGAGTAAAGTGATGGGTTGCTAGGGTGATGGGTTGCTGGGGCTTCAGAGTAAAGTGATGGGTTGCTAGGGTGATGGGTTGCTGGGGCTTCAGAGTAAAGTGATGGGTTGCTAGGGCTGCTGCACTCGCCTCAGCCCCGCCTACTTGAGCAGAACACCCCGCAGAAGTCCCCTCTTTACCTGACTGGCTCCCTCACCTGTCAATCACAGAGTTGGGAGGCCCAGCAATCAAACTTCCTAAGCTATCTACTGCACGCACACACACACACACACAGACACACACACCACAGTCCCGTTTCTCTTTTACTGGTAAAGCACCACTGCCATCCAGCACTTCATGGAAGGGAACACTTTTTTTTCTGTTCAAGTTAAGCGTATGTGTATATTGTATTAAATCATTATGCATAAGAAAGCTACAAGTGGTGTTTCCACCAGAATATCAAACATTTAACTAGAAAGGCTGGTAAAACATATTATGTGATTTTACTGTTTTTTTAAAGAAAAACATACTGTATATTCATGTTTGCTGCAGAACTCCTGATATTATGTCAATTCAAAGTGGACTTTTTTAGTTTGTTTGTTGGGTTTGTTTGTTTTGTCTTGTTTATTGCCAGGTGTCACCAACCCACACCCCACAACACACACACACACACATGCTCAGGCATATCTGTAGTTAGTCACGTGGCTCTGTTTCCATAGGGACAGCCATTTACTCTGCTATCACCGTGTACAACAGTGCGCTCTGGCGAACTCTAAACATAAGTTGTTAAAAAATCTGAATCTTGCCACATCTTTGGGGAAGCTTTGCACTGAAGCGCTGCATATATTAGTGTTACATATTCAGTATATATATATATATATATATATATGTATGTGTTATATATGTTAGGATGTGTCCTGTGCAGGCTGCGTCCTGTACCCTTTCCATGCTGCCCATTCTCAGAGGGCATTTTCTTTGGTGCTTGACCAATCTGGGGAGTGGTGCAACACACAAAAACAGCATACTAAGCTAATTTTTCATAGACACACATGTACGAGGCAATACTACAGTCCTACTAAAGTATAACCATATTCAGCACAGACAAAGATGATTCAGTTTGGACAGGATGTGTTCAGCTGGTCTTCTCTAGGGTTTATATCATCTACAGAAGGGCTGAAGATCCTGTTTTAAGACCATGACTGATTAGTATGTAGAACAGTCTGCTGCACAAACAAATAGATATGCACACCTCCATCTTACCAAGGTCGGTGTAGTTGCTGTGACTGCAATTTAAGCCTTGGGTGTGCAGTGGTAACAGGTGCTCAGATTGTGTGTGTGTGTTGCTACTGCCTGATAATATCTTCATGCCCCCCCTCTGTTAACCCTGTAGAACATTAAAAAAAATAAAACATACACACCTGTTTCAAATCCATCTCCATCCAGACACACTCATTCAGCTTTTGTTTGGTGCTTTTATTTCCGTAATTTTGACCACATTTGGCTGTTTCCAAAGACCAACTGATGTATACAGTGAAACATACACATTGACGCTAGTAAAGTCAGCCAACCTACAGTAATCCCATTTGTATGTGTATAAGATACAGACAGCACAGACTTAACCTGTACAGTGTCTCCTGGTGAACGCGCATCTCTACGTAGATGACGTTGTAGTGCGGATCCAGATGACGTAGTGCGGATCCAGATGACGTTGCGCATCCCTATGTAGATGACGTAGTGCGGATCAAGGCCTCCTCCTGTCTGACCCGTTTACATGGATCCTCCGCCTGGGAGGTGTCTTCTGTGTAAACGGTTACACTTGCAGCTTGTCTGCCTTCCTACCTACCTAAACTCGTTTCTTAAAAGCATTATACATATTTCTACTGTTGGCTAAACTTGTTTCTTCAGAGCATTATATGTATTTCTACTGTTGTTGGCTTGTGCTAGCCTGTTCTGTGTGCTCGGCAGTATAAGCTAAGGTAACTAAACTGCCTTGGGACTTGTACACGGTTTGCCGTGCGGTTTGGAAGGGACATAATGATGATAATAATAATAATAATAATAACAACAACACAGGGGTGACATGGTGTTGTGGGTCAAATAGGGTAGACGGGTCTAATGGGTCGGAACTGGCATGGCGTTGCCTCAGTGGGAGGCTGACGGGCAATATTCTGCTTCCGTCATTAGCGTATCAATGATACACACGTGTGTGTGTGTGTGTTTGAACATGAGGGCCATGACGACCTGTTTCCAGGACGATGACTGCCTGTGTGTATGCTGGTTGTGACTGGACACTAATTCATGACAATAATTAATTTGACAATAATCGGATAATGAGGTGAAGAGTTCAAACTCTTTTCACCAACATGTTGCCTCTCTAGTTTCACTGGACACAGTTAGCAAACGTTAAATACAGCTGTTGGTGCTAAGCAAATGCTACCCCTGAAAAAAACAGTGAGAAACCAGCTTATGCTGGTAGCTGGTTTTAGCTGGTCTTTGCTGGTTTTCTTCCAGCTCTTTCTGGTCTTTCCTGGTGTAGCTAGTTAGGCCACCAGGTGGGCTGGTGCGACCAGCCTGTCATGTCGGATAGAGCTCTAAGATGGTCATGCTGGTGACTAGCCTGCCAAGCTTGACATGGTGTAAGATGGTCATGCTGGTTTGCTAGAATGACCAACATAAGCTGGCATGGCCAGTTAAACCATCAATGTAGACCAGCAACACCAACTAAAATGACCAGCTTGAGGTGGTACGACAAGCAAAACCAGTTGAAACTAGGTAAACCAGATGAAGTTATGTTTTCGCAAGAGATTTGCTGGTCTAGCTGGTCAACCATCATAGGGTGGTAAAACAAGCTGGTCAACCAGCAAACCACCTTAAGCTGGTCAGGCTGTTTTTTTCAGTAGGGTTAAGCACAGCCGCTAGCAACCGTTAAATACAGCTGTTAGCGGACATTAAACTAGACATTAGCAGCTAGGAGACATTAAATACTGTCATTAGCAGTCATAGGAGTGCCTTGAGAAACATCAAGACCAACAAGAGTTCCAGAAGAATGCTTCTAGTATGTTCTAAAAACAATACCACATTCTCTCAGACTCTCAGATTGCCATTGAGTCTGGGATGTGTGGGTGTCTAGCCAGCTTTTAGCCATTACCTGCTCTGGGATTGGCTGGAATATTGGAGAAGGGCTGTCCCTCTGGATGATCGGAGGAATTGATTGGACAGGGAAGGAGTGATTGTGCCTTTTCAGGGGTGTATAGATGTGCAGGCGGTGCACGTTGTGGGGCAAAGGAATGTTTCTCCGGTGACGACATGTCTTGAGTTCTGTGTTCTGCTTGGATTCATTTCTTTCTCTCCATGGCTAAAGGTGGGACTGGGAACAGAGAACCTACTGTTTTACTGAGCCTCTGCGATGTACAGGAACAGAGAACCTACTCTGTTACTGAGCTCCTGCAATGTACAGGAACAGAGAACCTACTCTTTTACTGAGCCTCTGCAATGTACGGGACAAGTGCGGCTTAATTTAATTCATCTGTAATTTAGACTCTGCTAGGAGTTGACTGTGTTTACTAATTCCGTGTTCTCTTGTTTAAGATTCTTTTCTGATTATTTTCCACACTTAAATAGATTTTTGTCAGTCAAGGGTGTTTTTTTCTGCAGTGTTAAGGATTGTTGATTTTCCAACTGCTTTTTTAAAGACGCGTCATGGGACGCCTTGCAAGTCTCTATAATGATACATAGACACCTTGCCAGTGCTGTGAGTAAGATCACCCATTCCCACGAGAGAATCTTTCAGACCGGCCCTCAGTTGAACAGGCTCTTAACTAATTTATAAACAGACCATCCACCCTCGAGTGTGTCTCAACCACATCCCACTAGCACAGAGGGAAAGGTTCCATCAGTTGATGAAAAACAGACTGTGGAGTCATGGAGAACATGTTTTTATTTGGGAGTCATGGAGAACATGTTTTTATTTGTTTTTTATTTGTTTGTTTGTTTGCTTTTGGCATCCCCCCTCCCTCCCTCCTCAGCTGTCTGTGGTCTGGGTATGTAAACTCCAGTGTCATGGTTTGGCGTTGCCATTGGTTACGATCATGACCCCTTTCTGAGGCCCGTGCACTTGACCAGTGCTGATCTGTTCTGATTTGACCTCCGATTTGACCTCTGTCCCGTGCCTCAGTGTCATTGACCTGATCAGTGTCCCCAGCGGTGTCTGTTAGCTGCAGCGTCTGCTGGGCTGGTTCTCCCTCCAATGGGTTATCTCACGAATGGTTCTCCAGTTCTCTCTCCAATGCACTAATGGTTCTCCAGTTCTCTCTCCGAAGGGTTATCTCACTAATGGTTCTCCAGTTCTCTCTCCAATGCACTAATGATTCTCCAGTTCTCTCTCCAATGGGTTATCTCACTAATGGTTCTCCAGTTCTCTCTCCAATGTCTCACTGATGGCTCTTCTTCTTCTAAGACCATGTTAACCTCAAGAACTCTCAAGACTGTCGCGCTGGACTTTTACACCTTTTTCAACTGTACAACTCTAACTGTATTTTTAAAGAAAAACTGCATGTGCATGCGAAAGACGAAACAAAGTTTATGACAAATGTGTGTATGTTGTGGTGTCTCGTCTGGCCACTCTGGCCAAAGAACAGCCAGGTTGTCATGGAGAACATCGCGAAAAGAACAGCCAGATTGCCATGAGAACATCGCGAAAAGAACAGCCAGGTTGCCATGAGAACATCGCAAAAAGCGAGAAAGCCAACAGCTCAGAATGCAGCATACTCTAGAACCGATATGGATATGTTCTGGCTCAGAATGCAGCATACTCCAGAACCGATATGGATGTGATTTGGCTCAGAATGCAGCATACTCTAGAACCGATATGGATGTGGTTTGGCTCTGGCTCTAGAACAGATATGAGTGTGATTTGGCTCTGGCTCTAGAACAGATATGGGTGTGATCTGGCTTGGACATGAAGCTCTAGAGTCTCTGCAGCTTTCTAGGAAAAGACAGAGATTAAACGTGTTCCTCATGTTTCCTTCTGTAGATTAGACCCCCTGTTTTATTGTTTATTGTTCTGGGGGGGGGGGTCAGAGGTGTGTGTGTGTGCTGTATTCTAACTAGGCAGATGGGGGGAACGTTGGGCTGAGGGCCAGGTTTACTAAAGCACTCTGTGGGATTGTTCTATATTTAGCAGGCCATAAACACACACGCATACATTTACATACAGCGTCACACATTCTATGTACCCACCCGATGTCCATCTGGCAGGTTTATGGCCAACATAGCAGACCACATGTAAACAATCCCCATTACTGGAGATGAGCATTGGAGTGGGCATGCCATAAAGAGGTTACAACAAGAGGAACTCTTTATAGCAACAGGGTTGTCTGCAGGCGAAAGACATGAACGTGTGTGTGTGTGTGTAGAGGCTTCTGCAGGCCAGGAACATGAAAGTGTGTATGTGTGTGTGTAGAGGCTTCAGTAGGCCAGGAACATGAACGTGTGTGTGTGTGTCTGTGGGTTTAAGTGCTTCAGCAGGAACATCAACAGGGAACAGGAAGTGCTTTTCATTTCTTTGGGAATAATTAGCATCTGGTTGGCATAGCAACAGGCCTGCTTTTGCGGGGAGTGTGTGTGTGTGTAAGGAGAGGCTCAAGACATATGGAAAAGTGCAGTGAGCTTGACATTGGCTGTAGGAGCAACCCACTTAAACCCGTTTCTGGGCCAAAACTATACCAGACAGATGCAGATACACACGACCCACTTAAACCCATCTCAGATAAACCAGACTCTTGCCATAAGCTCGACTCAGATAAACCAGACTCTTCCCATAAGCCCGACTCAGATTGTAGGTCTTTGTAAAGAAAATGTTAATAAGATTATTTTGTTGTCAATGACAAACAAATCTTAATGGAATCATAGGCTCTGTTCGAAACAGGTAAAACTGATGCCTTTTAAGATATCTAACTAGGGAGCGAGGCAGCAAGTGTAGTTTGAAGCCGAAAAAATTTTTTTTACTGCCTTCTAAGATATCTTACAATTACCCCAATAACAGTCATATTTGAAGGCAGCATTGATGTATCCTTGCTCCCTACTACCCATAATCCTTTGCAGCAACATCTGAAACAGTTGTGAAAAGTAAACGAAGATGGCGGATGACACCAATACAATGCAAAACAATGTAGCCTACTATCTGATTATATCATTGTTGTAATCATTGATAGCAGCTTCCGTAGCTAGTTTAGTTTAAAGTGCCGGCTTTTGCTAACGTCTTACCGTAGTGTTAACCAAAGATGCTACGCTCATTCTTAAAAGATGCGTTCAATCCAAAGGCATGTCTAGTGAGACAGCTCTCTATTTAGGCACTTCGAACAGAGCCACAGTGTGAAACCTGGAAGGTTCAAATCCATTCAGAGTTATATTAGCGTTAAAAAGACCTGTTGGAAAACACTAGAGAAAACATAGAACCAAAGACAATGTTGTTGATCATTTGGTTTTATTTCCATTTTCAGTTGCTCTTTCAGCTTCACAGGACGACAGGGGGGTCTGGGAGCTGGAGCTGTCATGTTCCCACTGCACAAAGCCAGGTGCTCTATACACTGGCAGTGGTAGAACAGTGGCTGAGGTGCTGGGCTAGCATGCTACATGTCTAAACAGTGGTTGAGGCGCTGAGCTAGCATGCTACATGTCTAAACAGTGGCTGAGGTGCTGGGCTAGCATGCTACATGTCTAAACAGTGGCTGAGGCGCTGGGCTAGCTAGCAACATGTCTGAACAGTGGCTGAGGCGCTGGGCTAGCATCCTACATGTCTAAACAGTGGCTGAGGCGCTGAGCTAGCTAGCTGTAAGTCAGTACAGTGGCTGAGGTGCTGGGCTAGCTAGCTAGCTAGTGGATGATCTCGGGTGTGTGTGTGTGTGTGTGTGAGAGAGTAATATAGAACCATAAGGTCCACTACTTTTTCCACCTTCTACCAGAGAAGCACAATATTTGTTCATTTGCAACAAACAAACCAGTCACCCATCTCTGACCTCTGTCCTAATGCACCAGACTATCTTCTGCTGGTACTGATGCTGATGCTGGTTACCATAGCGCCATCTCTGACCTGTGTCCTAATGCACCGGTCTATCTGCTGCTGCTGGTTACCATAGCACTGCTGTGAGCTTTGATGCAGAGACACCATTGAGTCCCAACTGGCTTTTTGTCCTTCAAATGGAAATGTTTAGTCCAGAAAAGTCTGGAAAAGTCTGATATAACATTATGGGGCGTCTGTTATACAGTACTGTGGCACACACACACACACACACACACACACTTCCCCCACCTTGTGTGTGTCAGGCTTCATCTTCATGCTCACAAAGTGATATTATGCAATTTACAGACTCTAGTGGACAATTTACAGACTACAGTGGACAATTTACAGACTATAGTGGACAATTTGTGTGGTTTTCTATCAATGTTGACATTTGTCTCACCCAGCTTTCTGCCAAACACACACACACGCACACACACACACACACACACACACACACACACACACAAGACTGAGAAATATTGTGGAGGCTGGACCAGAGTGGGCAGTGTCAGTGATACTGTGTTTTTTATATCCAGGAACCGAAATGTTATTATTGCAATACATCAGTAAAGCACTTACTCTCACCTATGTCTCACAATGTTTATTGTTGTTTATTTCTACTGCTATATGAAGCTAAAAAAAGACCACTGGAAACTGGTCCAAACTTGTTGACTGTTAATTTTTGACTCTTGCTGGCTGCATTAGCGTTTCTCCTGAGCTGAATGATGTGTATGATATTCCGTGGAATGTCTCTCGGCCAATCAGAAACAAATAAATAGTTCCATAGAACCCAATTGTTGTATGATATTCCGGATGTACCCGACTGACATTGTAATTGTGCAAACAGTGATGGTGTATTCTGGTGTTCATTGGTGCAAATGTCGGCGTGAGACCTTTCACACAGCACCGGCGGTTGTAAGGCTCAGTGACCACTTAAAAATGTTATTAAAGGACAAAATAAACTCTTTTTGGGCAGCTGTTTACTACATAGAGTCTGGTGTCACATTTCTGTGTGTGTGTGTGTGGGGGGGTATGAATGTGTATTAATATAAACTTTTTCTGAAGGAGCATGCATATTATGCCATCAATCTGAATCTGAACTTTCCATTGGTTAACGTTGAGTGAACTTGACCGAAAGAGCACTACATACTGCACTGCATTACAAGGATACAAGTCAAGTCAAGTCAAGTCAAGTTTATTTATATAGCACATTTCATACACAGAGGTCATTCAATGTGCTTTACATAAACAAAACCAAACGATAATAACAAATAAAAGCATAGAAGGGCAATATAGTCAAAGAGTAGTTAAAAGGTAAAGATCATAATAAAAAAGAAAACATAAAACACAAGGTAAAATCATTTAAAAATAAAGAATAATTAGTAAGCAAAAACAAAGGCAAAAGTAATAAAAGACAAAGTAGAATAATTATCGAGGCAGATTCAGAATTTGTAACTCGGCACAGTTAGCAGAAAGCGTCAGAACAGTTTGGTCTTAAGTCTAGATTTAAAACTGGCTACAGTTGGGGCCTTTTTAATGTCATCCGAAAGTTGGTTCCACAGCTGAGCCGCATAGCAGCTAAAAGCTGCTTCACCATGTTTAGTTCTAACTGTAGGTTTTACTAGCAGGTATGATATGAAATCAAATTATTTTGAATGATTTGTCCAAGTGGGAGCATATAGAGGTTGAATAATAGTGGCCCCAAGATCGACCCCTGGGGAACACCACAGGTCAAGGACGTTGGTGTTGAGGTACAGTTCGATGGCAACAAAGCTCCTTTCTTGTAGATATGATTTTAGCCAGCTGATAACTATGCCTGTAAATCCAACCCAGTGTTCTAGTCTGTGTAGTAAAATATTGTGATCAACAGTGTCAAATGCTGCACTAAGGTCCAGTAGCACTAGGACTGATGTTTTACCTGAATCTGTGTTGAGGCGTATGTCATTGGAAACTTTAATGAGAGCTGTTTCAGTGCTGTGATTTGCCCGAAAACCAGACTGAAAGTAATCAAAATACCCATTTGATGTTAGGAAGGTGGTTAATTGATTAAAGACTACTTTTCAATAATTTTGCCAATAAAAGGTAGATTGGATATGGGCCTGTAATTGTTTAGCATGGAGGCATCCAGGTTATTCTTCTTGAGAAGTGGCTTTACAACAGCTGTTTTCAGTGACTTAGGAAAAGTGCCAGACAACAATGATACATTTACAATTTGAAGGACATCCGCCCGCTATGAGGTGAAAAACAGTTTTGAAGAAATTGGTAGGCAGAGTGTCTAAGACACATGTGGAAGGGCTGAGATTCTGTACCGTTTTTCAAGTGTTTTAAGTAGTCTATCAAGCTGAACTCTGACATCAAGTTTAGTTTCCCTCTGTTTGTTGCTGGAAGTTCAGGTTGTTGAATTTGTAATTGAGCAGATATGTTGAGTCTGATTTTGTCAATTTTACCTTTAAAAAAGATGAAAACTCATTGCATTTATTAGTTGAGAGAAGTTCAGAAGCTAATTGTGAGGGGGATTTGTTAACTTATCAACAGTTGAAAATAGAATCTGAGTGTTATTTGAACTTCTATTGATAATGTTAGAAAAGAAAGACTGTCTTGCTTTGCATATTTCAGAGTTATATGTGCGGAGCATCTCTTTATGGATTTCATAGTGGATCTGAAGTTTGTATTTACGCCATTTTCTTTCAGTCTTCCTACACTCTCTTTTTAGAAGTTTAACTGCTGGATTTTGCCTCCATGGTGCTTTCTGTTTGGAACAAGGAACTTTAATGTCACATGCATATAGTTACTGAAAGTAAGAAATGCAGTGAAATTATGTCTGGTGTCAGCCTATTTGTGCATTTATGGGGGGCAAAAGTGCAGTAGAAGAGGGCTTTAGTAGATTAAGTGGCAAGGGCTGCATAAGAGGAAGAAACCTTGGGTAGATCCACGGCTCAAGGGGCTAACCCAACTGCCAGGGGTCTTGGTGTGTGTGTTGGGGGGATGACCGGGGAGATGGGATAGTGTGCTGTGTATGTGGGGAGAGGGCAGTGTGCAATATGTGTGCTGTAAGTATGTTGGGGATGTGTGTTGGAGAAGCTTCCTGATGAAATAATGTGCTGTGTATGTAGGGGAGAGGGGGGGGCAGTGTACTGCAAGTATGGTGAAGGGACTTACTATTGCAAGCAGAGTACTGTATGTATGATGGATGTGAGTGATGACAGTGAAGATGTGTGTGTGGGCGGGAGGGGAGTGGAGCAGTGACTGTGTGTGTGCGTGTAGTGTGTGTGTGGGTAGGTGGGGGCAGTGTGCTGTAAGTATGTAGAGGATGTATGTTGGAGAAGATCCACAAAGACAATGTGCTGTGTATGTAGGGAGGGGGGGGGGGCAGTGTGCAGCAAGTATGTAGAGGAGGCTTACTGTAGCAAGCAGTGTGCTGTATGTATGTGAAGTGATGACAGTGATGATGTAAGTGTGTGTGTTGGGGATGGGGGTGGGGACAGAAAGGCTAGGCAATCAAGGACATGGGTAGATAGATAGAGGAGAAATCAAAAATAATAAATAAAAAGTTCTATGGAGATGTGCAAAAGTTGGAAAAAGTCAGATGTGTCAGAGTCAAAAGTCAGAGTGTGTGTGTGTGTGTGTGTTTTGATGTGTGATGAAATAAGAAAATAAATAAAAGGTCTGTAGCATAGGGAGAGGGATGTAAAAGTGCTAAAAAAGTTGTAGGTGTGTGTGTTTGGGGGTCATGAGTGCTGAGGAGTGAATGTGTGCAAAGTCAGTATAGTGTGAGTTCAGAGTTGGGAAATGTCGGATGGCCTGGGGATAAAAACTTCTCCTTTGGGGGTCATGAGTGCTGAGGAGTGAATGAGTGCAAAGTCAGTATAGTGTGAGTTCAGAGTTGGGAAATGTCGGATGGCCTGGGGATAAAAACTTCTCCTGAGTCTCTCAGTTCTGGCTTTTCTGGCATTGCACTCCGTACTGCACTTTACAGCATTAACTACGATACTTACTGCAGGCAATATGCTGGATAAGATGATAGAATTGTCTTCAGAAGACCAAGTGGGAGAGGCTAACGAGTGTGTGTGTGTGTTTGTCATGTCAAGGCGTCTCACTTTTACAGTGGAGCACATTTGGGGACGTTTCTTTTCAGGTGGAAAGGATAAAAGTGGCGGCTAGGTTTTAAAAAGGTTCCAAATACATCATCATGCTGCGGTGTAGTGAAACAGGACCACATCTGGACACAGTTGAGCGACTGAGAGCCTTCAGTTATATTCAAATTCTGTTTCAACTGTCATCCTGATAACATGAAGGACCTTTTGCATAGCGCCGGTATGTGTGTGCGCACAAGCATGTAAAACCCTCTATTCCAGGCCATGACTGTCCAGCCACCCTTATCTTCGGATGACTAGATATGTCCCAGTCACATGGGAGCATGTTGAAGATCACACCACACTTATCACACATGCACGCACACACACACTCACACTATACTCATACACACACACACACACACAAACACTACACTCATACACACACACCATACTCGACCATGGCCTATATGGTTGTGCCTGTAACGTCAGGGTCCTGAGTGAGACTAAAGCCTTACCTTAGTATGACCTGAAACGAATAACTTTTAGTGGACCTCGGAAAGATAAGATAGCCTAGTTTACCATTATTTAGTTGTGCTGTGTTTTGTTGGTCATTGGCAGTGGTGTAGTCTATGTGATACGCAGGACTATGAAGTATACCCACTTAAAAAGCATCACCATCTCAGTATACCTACTTAAAATAGGCAAGGATACGTATTAACATTTGGGGTTGATCACAGTATACCCACTACAGCTGAGCTAACTAGACTACATCACTGGTCATTGGCATGCAAGCTGACCTTGTTTTTCTGTAGCTCTGGTGATAACGTCTGATGAAGAACTCCTCTCTTGGTCACTCATGTTGAGCCACATAGAACTCCTCTCTTGGTCACTCATGTTGAGCCACGTAGAACTCCTCTCTTGGTCACTCACGTAGAGCCACATAGAACTCCTCTCTTGGTCACTCATGTTGAGCCACATAGAACTCCTCTCTTGGTCACTCATGTTGAGCCACGTAGAATCCTCCTGCACAGTGGTGCAAAAAGTGGGTATGCGCTATATGCGGCGCACAGGGGTGCAAAGTATAAGTATAAGTATATATACTCTTTTGATCTTGTCAGGGAAATTTGGTCTCTGCATTTAACCCAATCCGTGAATTAGTGAAACACACTCAGCACACAGTGAACACACTGTGAGGTGAAGCACACACTAATCCCGGGGCAGTGAGCTGCCTGCAACAACAGCGGCGCTCGGGGAGCAGTGAGGGGTTAGGTGCCTTGCTCAAGAGCACTTCAGCCGTGGCCCGCTGGTCGGGGCTCGAACCGGCAACCCTCCGGTTACAAGTCCAGAGTGCTAACCAGTGGGCCACGGCTTCCCAATAAGTGGGTATGCGCTATATGCGGTGCATAGGGGCGCAGCACCGTGGGGGCGCCAAAGCCATGGTAAAAATAATAATAATAATTATAATATATTTGGTATATTCTATATGTAGCTACTGTTGTACGTTTCTAAATCATTTCTGCATTTCCTCAATGTTGAATAACATTTTAGAGGACTAACAGGCTAGACTAGTAGTAGTGCAGGGCGATATGTAGCCAAAAAAGGTGTTTGGAACATTTCATATAGATTTTTGCAAATTAGGTTTTTTTTACTTCTTCAGACCCTTTAGTTTGCAAAACTACCTGTTTCCAATTTTTTCCCGGACTGCACAGGTCCAAAATCCAAGATGGCGGATATAACCAAAACTTGCAAATAATCGCCTTTTTAACATTTTAAATGGATATATGTTAGGTATTATCATTATATACATACATTTTCAAATAAAATGTTATGACTTAGGTAAACAATATGACCATGGGTGACATGAGATGTCATGATTATCAACCAGTGATGGGTGTAACCACCATTATGCTATTTATTGGCATACCCGGAAAAGTGGAATGTGATATACAAAGTATAGACAGGTGGTGCATAGACAGGTCAAGAAATATAGTGCAGTGTAGACAGTAGTATACAGTTGGTTTATATAAGGTAGAGAGGTTTAGAGTAATATAAATATGTGCAGTGTATTAGCAGTTACCTTATAAGAGCAAGTTGGTTGTCACCGGGATGCAGAGCTAGAGTTCAGCTGCAGGAAAGAAGTTTCCTCTGAACCTGCTATGCACCTTGTTGATACACTCCACTTCAGTCCCATTGATGAGAATGGGGGTGTGTGTGCTAGCTTTAGACTTCCTGAAGTCCACAATGAGCTCTTTGGTCTTCAATAATTCTGTTAACAGAACTTGCAGGAAATTGTGGGAACATATGTATTATTATTATATGTATGATGATATGCAAGCCTAATGCTGTCCATTACTGTCCACTACAGCTAAGCCTGCCTTCATCCATGAATTGTGACTGATTTCAGAAACAGCATCCTCTGAACAATCTACAGAGAGTAGCTCAGTGCTATTAACACACACATTGGATAGCATCTTAATAGATGGTATGGCTGTTGTGCAGGAGATGGTTGTCAGGAAAAGTGACATAAACTGTTGCCAAGATCTGGCAGAATGCTTCTTTGAAAATGTTGAAAGTAAGGCACGAGGCTACAATGACATATACTTATTAGCTATTTAACAATTATACCATCACAAACTCCATGAAAGACAGGACGAGACAGGTCCATACAATGGGAAAAGCACATGATAAGAGATACAAAATACAATACTCTACACCAATCAAAGACTTTAAAGCTTTCCTGGGATCGAAGGAAACCAAAGCCAACCTTGTCCTCTACCTTCCTCATAAAGCTGAAGCTCTAAGGTTTTGCCAAAATGATTTACTGCTACTGCCACCTTTGTGTGTGTGAACTGTGACTGGCAGTTTACATAGTTTAGCTCATAAAGCTAAACTATGTAAACTGCCAGTCACAGTTCACACACACAAAGGTGGCAGTAGCAGTAAGTCATTTTGGCAAAACCCCACATATCTACACATCACACAGATGTCTTGGTGCTTGCCCTTCACAGGGTACCAGACATCAACAAAGACAGTATCATTATCATGGGCACTGGAGATCGTCGACAAAAGATACATCTCAGCCTAGAAATCTTGACGCACCCTAGCGGCAGCAAATGTAATTTGCAGCCAGGGTAGTCTAGCAACTCTCCGTTGGCTCGCGAGGTGGAATAACCAAACTTCGGTCCGGCCAATCACATCGTGCATAGAGTCGGTGGACCTATCGTGTATCCTATTGTATCCTGTCAGAAAATTGATGGACAACCGTTTGTCCCGCCATTTACTGTTTATCCCGTGGGAAAGGAAAGGTTTCTGTTTCAAGTCAATCAAGTCATGATGATGTCATTAACACACTTTGTAGGCTTGTAGTAGGTCCTCATCCATCTCCAGACGTGTTAGCTGGATGTGAGAAATTTGTGTGTCAGCTACTCAAACCATGGTTTTCAAACAGCTAAATCCCTTCGGTGGAACATGTTTAAAATTCTAAAACCCAACCAGAGAGTGTAAAAACTCGGGAACTCGGGAAATCCCATCCCTACCACCGCCTGTTGCTGTCCCCATGCTCGGATTCCTGCCCCCGCAGCCTAGCGACCCACTACTTGCCCGATGACAACTCCTAATCCCTATGGACAATTCATCCCCTACGCTGGACTATTTGAACTTTCTGACACTAAATAGGATTCATGCATTATCATACTGGTTATGTAACCATCTAACCACTTTGTAACATATACCTCAGGTGGCTCTAAATACCATGTTCTATTCTCTGTATATAGACCTTACTGTCCTGTAACTGACCCCAGGCAAATAGGTCAGGCCCTTGAGTCGTGGATCTGCTTGAGGTTTCATCCTATATGTTTCTCCAATTCTAGGGAGTTTTTCCTCGCCCCTGTTACCCATGGGCTCTGTCTGAATGTTTAACACTCTGTAAAGCACCATGAGACATGTGTAATGTTTTTAAGCTCTATAAGTGAAATTAAATTGAAATTGAAATTCTGAGAGCACACAGGCAAGCAAATGTTTGGGCACAAGATAGTGTCTGCTCCAAAGATTCTTGACTCACTATCACTAGGATGGAGGAAAATTATTGATGGGCAATGGGCTCCTGTTCTGTCAAAACTTTCACCAACACCAGAGGCTGTTGTGGAGCTTGTTAAGTGCTGTTGTCTTGCCAGCCAATGCAGTAGAAAGTGTTCTTGCAAGAGTAACAACTGACCATTCACACAACTTTGCAGGTGTGATGGCTCTGAGGAGATGTGCACCAATATTAAAAAGACAGTGACAGTGGTGAGGATAAATACTTGAGTGACAATGACAATGTTTTGTTGAACTCTTCAATAATGAAACAAGATGCAGATTTTATTTTATTTTTTTCATTTTTTTCAAAATGTTCTCCAGATTTCTTAGCAAATGATGCAACACATCTTTTGAAAATAGTCTGTATCTCACTTGTCTACCTTATTAGGTGTATCTTTATCAAAAAGTTGACCACTTTAAGCCTTCATATTATTTTTCTGCATATATTGTCCGCCATCTTGAATTTTGGCACTGAAAATAAAGAAAGAAATTGGAAACAGGTTGTTTTGTATTCAATGGGGTCCTAGCAAGTAAAAAATCACCAGTTGCAAAAATCTATATGAACCGTTCCTAAAATTACACGATTCCCCTCACTATAGGCGCCCTAGCCTATCTCATAAGATTCCATCATAGAATTTTGACATAGAAAAGGTAGTGGGGGCGCTGTGAGCGCTGAGTTTAAATGTCAGGGCCCTCGGAAGTCTACCAATGAAGTGTGGAGATACATTGAGCCTCATCACACTCAGTATCATGTTTCAACACACTTTAGGTCAATATCACACCGGAATTATCTTTTAACATACTAGCGTTTGCTAAGCATATGCCGATTGAAACATTAACCTATTCTATTAAGATAGCTAGGTGGCTACCATGCTCATACTGAACTTTTAATGGCAAACTGCAAACAGAAATGTCACGCTAGCAACAACTCATTACATGTTTCCATTTCCTAACAATCCTAATATTAATAGCTTAATATTGTGCTGATAATGTGGCAAACAAAGGCTAGAGCTGGATCAGCCTTATCCCTTGTGAGCAACAGCTGGCAAAATGATGTTTTGAGAACCGTTTACACTCTCTTAAAGTCTTAAAGTGACAATGCACCATTTGACAATACTTAAAGTTCAAATTGGCAGAATTTCTTAAAAAATAATAATTTACACTAATAATTATGTAAATTATTGGCCTTTTGTTTTACTTTAGTTGTTTGTGTTTTTTTTTTTTTTTTTTTTTGGGCCAATTTGTTGTTGCATACCCCTCAAAAAATGGGTAGCTGCGCCCCTGCTCCTGCACCTGAGTAGCCACGTAGAATCCTCCTGCACCTGAGTAGGTGTGGCCACTGGGCCTCTATAAAGATTCCGTTTCTGTGCTGCTGTTGAGCTCAGACATCAGAGACCTTCATCTGAGACACATCCCCCTACAGACTGCCATCAGAGACCTTCATCTGAGACACATCCTCCTACAGACTGCCATCAGAGACCTTCATCTGAGACACATCCTCCTACAGACAACAAGACAGTCCACATCGTCTTCAGGTCTGTCTTTGAGTCTGCTGGACTTTGGCTAGTTTACAGTTTTATATAATATAGATTTTACATTTTATACAATATAGATTTTACTGAGACTAGTCCATAGGGATTTAAATGAGCTACATGTTTTTAACACTGAAACACCCTGAGACCAGGGCCAGTTCTGTATTGTGCCTTTTAACGTTAGCCTTTGCTCACAGAGGGTTTATTATTTTGGCGGTATCTATTTGCGGGGTCAGCCCTGATGTTCTCACATTTCTAGGGTTAGAGTTGATTGTGATCACCTCATAAGATCTATACCTTCAAGAATTTATATGGATGCATATTTAATGAGATATTGTCTAATTTGAATATTTTATTTTATGCATATTTTATTTTACTTTTAAGACAAAGTGTAATACAAAAAGTATTTCTCTTAATATTTTTTTTTTTTTTTTTCAAATTGAGCATCAGCATCAGTTCTGGCAGGCCAAGTAGTCAAGGCGCTGCTAACCGCTATGGGCGTCAGCTGATCAGCTGTCAACTATCTTCGCACTCCCCTCGCTTCTAAATGGCTACATCCAAACAGGGTGCCTTATTTAAAGCTGCTTTAGTTATTCCTAACTGCTTGCTGCTCGCATTTATGCAACCCACCTCCTCCCCTGCTCCACCCTGTCGTGTATAACATGGCATAGGCTTTATGTCATAGTTGCCTGCTCTGTTCATATGGGGGAATAGTTTAGCTCGCTCAGTGTTAAACTGTGTGAGTCCCCCCTAATGCTGCTGCTGTCCCCAGGCTCACTGCTCTTTCATGGTGCTCATGAAAGGTCTGGGGACCCCTCTGAACAGAGCCATACCGCCAAATTTAATTTGTAATATATTCAATAAATTTCCTAAAGAATTAATTGCCAGTGTTGTTCTTGACTTAATGGACCTGACAGAACTTTATTCAAGACACAAAGGTCCATAGAGACAACACAGTACAGATATATAAATATAAAACAATACAAAACATTTAAGAATGATGCAGATGAGGCATCATTTACAAAACATATACAGGCTTCGGGTCCAATGTTTCCAAAAACAAGATGTGTACCTTGTGTCACTCTTAGAGACATCAACTATGGACACAATAATCATATTCTTAGACCCTGTCAGTCTGCACATGAATCTATACATAACATTTCTTAAAACAGCGTTAAAAGTGGGCACATTGTTAGACACAAACATTTCACTGGCACTACTCCACCTAGGGATTTGAAGCACAATTCTCAGTGCATCATTATAAGCCTCTTGAAGTTTTTTCATTTTTGACTCACTAAAATTACACCACAGGTGGGCAGTATACAGTGGAGTGCAATAGGTTTTGAAGAGTGAGATTTTAACATCACGAGTGCACATGTGGAATTTGCGTGCCAGCATGTTTGCCTGCCCATACACAGGGTACCCGCGGAGTCTTAAAAGTATTAAAAAGTATTAAATTTCATTTTCATAAATTAAGGCCTTAAAAATT
>NC_063208.1:1473112-1493112 GCF_017589495.1 Alosa alosa
AACCACCTAAATCTATGGAATTTATTCTGAGTTACTGAACTTACTTGGATGGATCAGATCAGATTTCCGTTCGAAACAGCTGTATTGTATCGTTTATCAGACTATATTTGTGCTTAACTCGTGTACTAAAAAATCAGTGAAGTTCTGCTTTTCCTGATTTGATGATCTCCCATTTGACTGAACTGGCATGTGCTTGACATGGAAATGAAAGCACCGTGTGCAACGTTTTCATTTTTAAATCCACAACAGGAACTTGGAGGAAGGTACAAAACAGACAGATTGATAGATATATACGTTATTGATCCCAAAGGGGAAATTCAACGTCCCAGTAGCTTAACAAATCCATCAATAAGGACATTAAAAGATACTAAATCAAGGATCCATGTGAATGTACGAAGGATGTATAAGCATGAGGCTCTTGTGTGACTGGGCAGGGACTGACCCTGTGTTTCAGAATGCAGTGGTAAGGTGCTCCATGAGGTGTGTGTCATTGTGGTAGTGCAAATAAGTCCAACAGTGCAGGGATAAAGTCTAGAGACCAGCAATAAAAATGGACAATATAAGAGATAAATGTAAGCATAGTAATAGAACAGTTATTCTAAAACTGATAGTTCCGGTCCAGGATTGTGATTGGCTGAATCGCGTTTGATGCCGTTGTAAAATCCAGCACAAACATACACCTTGACCGCATTTTGTTCTATATGACTACGCTACCATAACTTGATACAAAAGTTAAAGTAGCTGCGTCTCGACGTTGCTTGGCAACCATTCAGATAGAGGAAATATATTTCTTGGCGGAAGAATGATTATCTAGGAATAACTCGTTATATTTCTAGTTGCTGTGCCTTTACTTAACGTCTACAACAGCTAAGGGGGGTTACTCCGCTAGCGCGTCGTGCCTAACAACTCCGCTAGCACGTCGTGCCTAACAACGCCCCTTAGCTGTTGTAGAATCAGTGTAACCAGTGTAACCTACGGCCTCTCGGGGCTTATTGCTTAATAGTATTATTATATGGACAGTATAAGAGAAAAATGTAGTAATATATGAATTATAGCAGCAGTGCAAGGATAGGTTTGAAGTAATAGGATATCAGCCATTGGTCAAGTATGAAGTTAGACCACAGTCCGCAGTGGAGGGAGGGGTTGTGCATGTGGGCTAATATAGCCTGTAAACAGTGTAGACAGCGTAAGCAGCAACAGTGGGCGAGTGGACAGTCTGTACACAACATTGTTATAGGAGGCCATAAAAGTGTAGAAGAGGGTGGAGGGGCACACAGACTAAGCAGAGAAGTCGATCTCTTCTCTTCCCTTTCGTGAAGCATTGAAGAGTTGTATGGCCCTGGGGACAAATGACTTCCTCAGTCTGTCAGTTGTGCATGGCAGTGAGCGTAGTCTCCAACTGGTCAAGCTCTTCTGCTTTATGGTAGTGCTGTGGAGTGCATGACATTCATTGTCTAAGATGTTGATTAGTTTGTTCAGGGTTCTTTTTGTCTGATATTGAAGTGATGCACTCCAGTTCAGCTCCCACTACAGAGCCAGCTTTCCTTACCAGCCTGTCAAGTCGCCCAGCATCCTTCTTCTTTGTGCTTCCTCCCCAACATACTACTGCATAGCAGAGGACGCTGGCCACAACAGACTGGTAGAACATCCTGAGGAGCTTGCTGCACACATTGAAGGACCGCAGCCTCTTCAGGAAGTACAGGCTGCTCTGCCCTTTCTTGTAGAGTGCTTCAGTGTTGACTGACCAGTCCAGTTCATTGTCCAGGTGTATCCCCCGATACTTGTAATTGTTTACCACCTCCACATTGACCCCCTCAATGGTGACTGGCAGCAGAGTGGGCTTAGACCTCCAGAAATCCACCACCATCTCCTTGGTCTTAGCGGTGTTGCACCATTGCACAAAGTCCTCCACCAGGCTTCTATACTCCTCCTCCTGCTCGTCCCTGATACACCCCAACAATTCGTTGATAAAGGGCAAACTTCCTAGTGCTTTAGCACCACCTTTATGTATGCACGCCTATGCACACACACATAAACACACACACACACACACACCATTACCCCTCCACACACACACACTCACAACCCCACACACATAGTTAG
This sequence comes from Alosa alosa, assembly GCF_017589495.1. Lineage (NCBI taxonomy): Eukaryota > Metazoa > Chordata > Actinopteri > Clupeiformes > Clupeidae > Alosa > Alosa alosa. Next base: position 1,475,216 of record NC_063208.1, read on the forward strand.
AATTTAAACCACTTTTACTTTTAGCACATTAGTTGGCAGCATGAGTCAGGGGTGTATTTTTCGTTTTTGGGGTTTCAGCCATTTAGTAAAAATATGATCTGATATGAAGTTTGCAAAGTACACCGAGTAGCCTAGAACTGATCAAACTCCACCAGTAAACCACCAAAGTAAAATCTTCAGAGCATTCAGGGCTGGCTCTGGTGATAGGCCAATTGTTTATTTGTTGCGTTGTGTGTACAATAAGTAATACAGTTTTTTTCTAATTGCTAAAACACAATTTTTTGCAAACTATTGTGGTTTTATCAAAATACAATTACAACAAATTACAAATACAACACAATTCACAAAACCACACACCCAAACTGCAAAATACTTCATATATCCTGCAAAATGAAGCACTGCAACCAAAACTACACATAGCATTATCAAAATCTTTTGCACCACATGGCACACACTTCATTCATATTACCCGATTTTTGTCTAACCAACTACACACTGTTGGGTATAATAAAAAGCACTCTCATCTTTAGTATGCTTTGCCATAATACTAAAACAAATTGTAGAATACTGTATTCTTCAGATTGTTCACATGCACAGAAATATTTGCATATACACACACATGCTGTTGAAACATTTATTTTATTTTTTCACCAAACAAGTCAGTGCAACATATGCACAGCAGATATATTTACATTGGAGTGAACACAAATATGCTCACTAAAAACAGTAAACTGAAAAAGAAGATTGCAGAGTTCTTTGGCCAAGAACTCCTCTACCAGCTCTCACTCTTCTTCCCCCTCTCATTCTCCCCCTCTCATTCTCCCCCTCTCTCATCCCCCTCTCATTCTCCCCCTCTCTCTTCATCCCCCTCTCATTCTCCCCCTCTCATTCTCCCCCTCTCTCTTCATCCCCCTCTCTCTTCATCCCCCTCTCATTCTCCCCCTCTCTCTTCATCCCCCTCTCATTCTCCCCCTCCCTCTTCCTCTCTGCAACGTCTTCCATTGTTGTTGTACGTAAAGGTGCTCACCTGTGGTCTTTTCATAGGGCTTACTTCCTGATTGAAGTGGTAACAATTAACCATTGAGGTGTTTGGCCAGGTGGCACATATGTTGGCCAATTAGCTCATGTAGTGTCATTTTGAATGGCAGTGTTTTGAAATGGCAAACGTGTCTTTTGTAGAGAACCATGTTCACTGCATTTGAAAAGTGCCATTTTGAATCATAAAATGTGTGTAAAACAGAAAATGTGTTGAGTTTGGAGACTTAAGAAGAGGTTTTGCTCTCTGTGTATGTTTAAATAATTGTGCTTTGCATGTCATTTTAGTGTGTTAGCAATTGGAAAAAACTGTAATGTCTGTTTGTCGCATTGTGTGTTGAGCATGATAAATAAGTAACATATGTGTGTTGTCACATTGTGTGTTGAGTCATATAATGAGTGTGTGTGTGTAGTATTGTGTGTTGAGTCATATGAGTGTGTGTGTGTGGTATTGTGTGTTGAGTCATATGAGTGTGTATGTCTGGTATTGTGTGTTGAGTCACATAACGAGTGTGTGTGTGTGGTATTGTGTGTTGAGTCGTATAACGAGTGTGTGTGTGTGTAGTATTGTTTGTTGAGTCATATGACTGTGTGTGTGTGTGTGTGGTACTGCGTGATGAGTCGTATGAGTGTGTGTGTGTTGTATTGTGTGTTGAGTCGTATGAGTGTGTGTGTGGTATTATGCGTTGAGTCACATAACGAGTGTGTGTGTGTGGTATTGTGTGTTGAGTCACATAACGAGTGTGTGTGTGTGTGTGGTATTGTGTGTTGAGTCGTATAACGAGTGTGTGTGTGTGTGTGTGGTATTGTGTGTTGAGTCATATGAGTGTGTGGTATTGTGTGTTGTCACATAACGAGTGTGTGTGTGTGGTATTGTGTGTTGAATCATATGAGTGTGTGTGTGTGGTATTGTGTGTTGAGTCACATAACGAGTGTGTGCGGTATTGTGTGTTGAGTCACATAACGAGTGTGTGTGTGTGGTATTGTGTGTTGAGTCGTATGAGTGTGTGTGTGTGTGGTATTGTGTGTTGAGTCACATTACGAGTGTGTGTGTGTGCTATTGTGTGTTGAGTCACATAACGAGTGTGTGTGTGTGTGTGTGGTATTGTGTGTTGAGTCGGATGAGTGTGTGTTTGTGGCATTGTGTGTTGAGCCACATAACAAGTGTGTGTGTGTAGTATTGTGTGTTGAGTCACATAACGAGTGTGTGTGTGTGTGGTATTGTGTGTTGAGTCGTATAACAAGTGTGTGTGTGTGTGTGGTATTGTGTGTTGAGTCATATGAGTGTGTGCGTGTGGTATTGTGTGTTGAGTCGTATAACAAGTGTGTGTGTGTGGTATTGTGTGTTGAGTCATATGAGTGTGTGTGTGTGGTATTGTGTGTTAAGTCACATAACGAGTGTGTGTGTGTGTGGTATTGTGTGTTGAGTACTATAACGAGTGTGTGTGTGTGCGGTATTGTGTGTTGTCAGTGATGGCGTCTGCTGGCCTGCTGCTCCTGCTGCTGATGTCATCCTCCCTCCTGGTTTCCATGGTGAACGCCTCTCCACCTGCCAAACGCAACCTGCCGGCGGAATCCTCTCAGCTTACCAAACGCAACCTGCCGGCGGAATCCTCTCAGCTTACCAAACGCAACTTGCCGGCGGAATCCTCTCAGCTTACCAAACGCGCCCGACCAGGGGAAGTCACTTCGGACGATTTAAACAACGGCAAACTAGTGCTTCAAGTGGCTAAAGCAGGGGGTTTCGTTGCTCTTAACGTCCTTGAGAAGCTGTTGATCGCTGCCATCAGTGTTTCAGCATTTATTTCACCAGCTATGCCAGCTGGCATACTGGCAACTGGTCTTCTGAGTGCAGCACTGGCTGGAGTGTCACTGACAAAGGATTATGTTGGTGATGAAGCAAAATTAGATGTTGCTACTTTAAAAAATGAATTTAGAAATCTACATTCTAAAATGGACGGCCATTTTAAAGATCTGAAATGGGATGTCTGGGCTGCTTCAGTTTACCACCAGCAAGAGCAGAAAATCAATGTACAATGGGATTTGTTCTTAATAATGAATGATGCTGTTTTGAAGGCAACAGATGACAAAGCAAAGATGAAACATATAAATGAGTTTGTGGACAAATACGATCCTAAGCATGTAATTGCATTGTATAATGTGCTGAAGGATGAAGAGGCAGTGTTCAAGAATAAGTTTAAAGTAATGCTTCGTGAACATGTTAACTGTCATGAAAAGGCGCTTGCCATAATCACTGACCGTATTAGTCTGCTGATATACAAGGGCAACACAATGAGTCAGTTATACTACGCTGCCAAGGGCTTACTGTGTGAGGCCAGAGAGGAATCGCAAGTTGCAATTGCATATGATGTATTATTGCTTTTGTCCGAAGTCCATAAGGACAGCGTTTCTCACAGCATGGAATGTGTTCAAAATGATGTAAAAGGAGTCATTGACAAACACACTGCCAATGACCGTCAAAAGCTAGCCGATGATGTCTGGAAGTATTTGAATGAGAATTATGACCAGTACGACTGGATGGTGGTGGCATTTATATCTAAACACTCCTCTAGTGTCTTTCCAACCCTGAGGAGCCACATCTTGACATATTTTACTAGTGTGTCAAATGATAAGGTCACTGTGAGTGTAGCCAGACAGGTGAAAGGCTCTCAGACATCACAGATAAAAGACATTACAGACGCCATTACCAGCTGCGTTGGGACAACCACTCTGTGCTATAAGGTGGCAGAGACACTCCGTTTATGTGACAGAAAGGTGGGACCATGGGGCGCAGGAGTCCTGGTGACCGAGACATATACGGCTGTACACGCCTTCACGAGGAAAGCTCATGACAGCCACAATTGTAAGGAGATGGAGGAGGAGGTCAGTGCCTTTCCAGGAGTACACTCGGTTAAGACTCCTTATATCTACTCTGGGGCCTGTAAAGAGTCCCCGGGCATGAAGGGTGGCAAGTTTGTTGTCATGATTAAAAGTGAGGAAGAAATTATTGGTAAAAAAAATCCCTGCGAAAGGATGAATTGTGGTGGGGGTCAGTGTGTTTCTATGATGTCCCATGGCATCTTTCGGGCCCTGTGCGAGTGTAAATATCCATACTATGGCGAGCAATGTGAAAAGACCATAGAGATTTACAAGAAAGAGTTGAAGAAACAGGGCCAGGATAATATAGCCACACGAAATATATAGGTCCGTAATATATAGGTCCGTAAGCCCCGATTTCCACCAGATCCATCTACGTTTCATTCCGTCTGCATTCTCGACTCTTGCCACGCCAATGCAGCTTGTAGTCGCCACTAGACTCGCTGCTTGTCATTCCACCCGCTGCACCACGACACGTTTCAGAGGTGTTTCAGCACATCGACGCTCTGCTTTGCTTTAAATTTTATAAAATAATAATAAAATATTCTAAATAAAAAATATTCATAATAAAATATTCTAATCTAATATTTGTCTTAATCTTGAGGACTAAAGATATTTAATGTGTGTGCAGAAATAACTTTACATTTTTACAACAATTTGCTTTGTGGACAAGATGCTCTGCTCACCATCACACTATTTGCAGTGCATCTAGTCCACTTTGTAAACAGATATAAGAGTTCTGGTGCATTTCATGAGATTTTCTGATAGGCCCTACCTTTAATATTTCTAAGTTTAGCTACTCATGGTGTATTAACTTCTGTGTAAACAGTTCTGTGTAAGATCTTACTGGTGAAAATGGCAGCTGAGACCTGAAACAAGGTGTGAACATCCCAACACAAATCCACAGAGCCTGTTCTATTACATTGGCTGGTACTGAGAGGAGATCGGTCTTAGAGCTATTTCCATAAACTATGGCAGCGTATCAGAGTTAGTCAAATCTGAAGGGAGTATGGCCTTCTGTAGCCTAAATCATTTCTATTCTAATCTGCACCAATTCCAAAATTAAATTTTGAAACCAATTAGCAAAGTTTCTTGAATTTATGTTAGAAAAAGTTTTTGTGTGTGTATGCTCATGAACATGGCAATCAGAAAAAAATAATGTTATTGCATCATCAGCTAATAAGAAAAATGAAGTTAATGCATCATCAGTTGATAGATGGAGCTTTAGCTCAAAGCTAAAGCGTAAAGTAAAGAGCCTCTGTACTCAGGCAGGAGGGAGTCTATGCCATCCATTAAGTCAATTAATAATATTAATATTATCAATAATGATTGTAATAAATTATTTATCTCTGTGGGACATTTTCACTGAAGTGGACAACATGTGGACAAAATGTGAAATTATCTTTTTATTTGAAATTATTTCAAATTCAAACATGACTTTTGACTGTATTCATGTGTATTCATTTTTATCTGTTCCCATATTTCTCTTTTATTTTACTTAGACCCACCTGGGGCAAGAAACAAAATACCAAATATATATTTGATACATACACTGTTAAATACATTACAAGTTTCATTCAATTTGTTTTATGCTTCCATACAAATGTTATGATCACTTCCTGCCTGGCCATGTGACCTGATTGGGCAGAGTTTAAACCAATGAAAATGCTTTTCCTGCTTTAAGCTTCTGTCCTGCTTTTGCAAGTTGCTAAAATAAATAAAAAGATACGTTTCATTGTCATTGGCGTGTCCTTCTTTAAGCTACAGTCAACAGTTATTGATAGTCATATATATATATATATATATATATATATATATATACAGTACCCTCCAGAATTATTGGCACCCCTGCTAAAGTTACTAAAAAGAAGAATATAAAATCCTCTTTTGGAAATTGATCTTAAATAATAAAAAAAAAATATATATATAGAAATAACCAACCTTTAAGGACACCAATTTTCTTTGTGAATGAATAATGTATCATAAATAAATAAATGTTCTTCCTTAAAATACAGGGGTCAAAAGTATTGGCACCCCTATGTTAAATTCCCATAGAGGCCGGCAGATTTTTATTTTTAAAGGCCAGTTATTTCTTGGATCCAGGATACTATGCATCCTGATAAAGTTCCCTTGGCCTTTTGAATTAAAATAGCCCCACATCATCACATAGCCTTCACAATACCCAGAGATTGGCATGGTGTTATTAGCTGGTTTGATTTGCATTGAGCTCAATGAGCATCAAACCAGCTAATATTGTTACTTTGTAGCTAACTTGTACAACTTTGTACACATTACTTAGGTCTACTTCGCTATAAATATATATTTAATATTGCTGATTATGGCATAGAGAAAGTGGGTCTGAATGGCCAACTTGGGAAAGTGTCTGAGACTTACACAGCAGTACACGCCTACACAAGTGATAATGCCCATCAATGCCACAGTGCACAGGTGCCCAGGAAGCACCATTAAAACTCATTGAATGCCAAGCTGTTTTCGGAAGCTTTGTCCTAGAGTGCCAGCAATCTAGACCATTGTTGATGATTTTTGTACAGCCACAGTATATTCTGTGTTACAGCTATGAACACATACAATGGCTTGTTTAAAAGGTGAGACTTTCGGTGGGTGCAAACTGTGTATTTCTACACGCCTCTGTTCCTGAGAAATCCCAAACTAAACAGTGGCTAAGTAAAGAGCCTCTGTCATCATGCGACCTGATTGGACAGTTTAAACCAATGAAAATGCTTTTTCCTGCTTCATTCTCCCATCCTGATTTTGCTAGTTGCTAGATTTTGAAGTTGCTAAAATAAATGTAAAAAAATCTGTTTCATTGCCATTGGTGTGTCTTTCTCATTTGTAAACAAACAGTGTTCTCCCCGGACACATGGGATACAAAGAGGTTTCAAAAATACGATGAGATCGGTGAGTAAAAATGTCATGAATTTGGCACCCATTTAATTAAATACTCTGTTAAGCCCCCTTTGCAATTACAAGAATATCCAGATTCCTCGGCCCTCAACAAAGTGCAAAGTAAAGAGCCTCTGTCCTCAGACAGGAGGGAGTCTATCCTCCATTAAATCATTTAATAATGTGTTTATTAGATGATAAAGTGGAGAAAATTAGTTTGCCCACCTCAAAAAATGTGATACATACAGAAATGTCGAATACCTCAATGTGCAAGAAATCTGTGGTTAAAATGTGTGAAAATTAAAAATTTAAAAATGATCAATGTCACTGTATCCATATGTAGATTTCATACATATCCCAATACATTCCCTACCACATGGTACCAGTATGCCATATCAATACAGGTTTTCTTCTCGCACTAACAGTCTCCGGTAACCTCGAGAAACAGAGATCTATGTGAAAAATGGCCTAATTCTTCTTTAAAGGAGACATACTATACCTCTTTTTAAACAAGTTAGAATAGGTCTATAGGCTATACAAAACATGTTCATAAAGTTTTTTGCACAAAATCAATCTCACATAAAGAGATCTCTGCAGCCACTATTCTTGCCAGCTTCAGTCCCTTTCAGAATGAGCCGTTTAAGGACTCTGTCACTTTTATGCAAATAAGCTACTGCTGGCCACGCCCACCTGTCAGATGTTTACGCTGTTGGTTTTCTTCACGTGAAAACCTCCACTGCTTGGGTGAAAATGACGGAATACCGAGGCGCACTCTAGCCCAACATTTTCGACCCAGATCAAGATGAAGAGGAGCCACCTGCAGAAACACCTTCACGAATGCTGCAAGCAGTTTCTAAAGGGTTTGTGAACTTTTTAAATCAATGTCTTTGCCATCTCTCCTACGTGCCAAATTAGTCTTGGCTATTCGCCTTTACCCTGTTCAGCCTGTTACGAAGTAAACGTAATGTAATTTTTCGTGAAAAAAACAGTCTTTTTACAATATTTAACATTTGCTTGTATTTGAAACTTCACTAGATTCACAGCAGTTGATTAGCTTTTATTATTATTATTTTAATTATATATAGGTGTGCTTGTGGAAATTGTTGGGCAATGCCAACTGAGGCAGAGTATATGCTGCCAGGAGATTACACAGGTAACTTTTCTAAGCTACAGAAAGGCCTGCAAATATTTTACCGTGTTACTAACTTATTTACAAATGAGTATGCTGCCATACTCACTAATTTACAAATAATGCTAGGGACTGTGCTAGCATAGCACTCACCTTACCATACCATTATAGATCACACGACGTCTGCAGCAGACGGGTTTATACCCGGTGTGCCTGAATGTTTATTCTCTTCAGAACGCACTGAACATGTACAGAGCTGACCATGGGGCCTTACGGCTACGGGGAATAGAGCAGTATGTGTTATTTATTAAGCTACTTATTAGTTTTTCCCAGTGTTTATGAGAAGTGACAGGCTACCGTTTTTATCAGCAAAAGCAGTAGTCTTACTAATGTTCATAGGTCACTAATGGCCTTACACACCAACACATGCCCCAATTGTTGTTTTCTTTCTTTTAATGTATGGCTAGTGTCTGCAAATTCAGCAGGTATCAAACATACACTCGTGACACATTTAAGACATTACAGTATATTTATTACACAAAACAGAAATAAAACATGACATATGCAATATGACAATTGCACTTTTGACAGAACTGACAGATTATGTAACCTGCTAACTACTGCAATTTTTTTTTTTTTTTTTTTTTAGTCGTTACAGATAGCTTGCCTACAGGAGTTTTGTCAGTTGGTGTTGGGGATTCCTTGGATGCAGAATAAGGGTCGTCATCCCGTCATGTGTTGTCCCTTTTCCTTCGGGAGTTTCCTGACAGCCAAGGACAATACGTGGGCTTCAAACTGCCTCCCCTGGATTGAAGCGAGACACATAGTTGGCGATCACCTCCTCCTTCTCTGGGTGCTCAAACTCTGAGGACAGGTCCGGAGGAATGCTTATTTTCAGGAGTTCCTCCCTGTATGCTTCTTGGTCCACAAAGACCTCGCCCATGATGAAGCCCAAGTCTTCCACATACCCTGTGCAATATTTCACACTTCGTAACTATGTACATAGTTTGTAAAGTATTTCATTGTACATTTATTTATTGTTTTGCTCATTGTAAAAGACACCATAGTGCAATAGCATACAAAATGAACAGATCTTTTATTGTTGATAAATAAAAAAAATATGTAACTTACGGAATGTTGTCTCGGTTTTGATGGGTTTCACCCTGCACTCTCCCTTCCTGTACTTTGGGAAATGCATCCTGTAGAGAGGGTCCCCAGAGGATAAGGTGGCCTGGTCTCGTGCAGCATCCTCATTGTAATGCAGAGCAGCCAGGTAGAGTCTTGCGCAGTAAAGAGAAAACCAAACATGAAAATAATGGCATGCACATAATATGCACATTTACTTTGAGCTAAAACCTGAGGCTACAACTTCTTGCACTGTCAGTACTATATCTCTCTTTATTTACAACAGCAAACATTAGCCTAGACTAAGAGCTTACTGGCCACCTTCATTGTAGATAACATGACCATATCTAACTCCTCATCAGTAAGGACAAAACGACTAAGAGCTTACTGGCCACCTTCATTGTAGATAATGTAGCATTTAATATGAGAACAGCTTTGATTATCAGTTACCATGGTAATGACAAGTTTGGGCTACAATAACATGACCATATCTAACTCATCAGTAAGGACAAAACGACTACAAATTGTGACAAACCCTTGTAGCTTAAATGAAAGAGCTATAGGGGAAATGTGCAAACACTGGATAACGTTATAAAGTGAGGCTACAAGGGCTTTTAGCTGTTGGTCGCCTCAATTGTGGATAAAATGACAATATTTAATGGAGGTCTAGCGTCTAGACAACATTTTAACAATCATTACTTTCAGATATTATTGACTGGGATTGTCAAATATGACTCGATCAGCTGTGTGCTGCATTTGCAATTTGGAATGGAGAAAATGCTCACTCCAAGCAGACGCAGGGCTAACGTTAGCCGTAATGTTTGCGTTAGCTTGTGCTAAATGACAAAACACGAACAACCGAGCGTTAGTTCATGCATAACTGCGATAGGAACACAAAAGTCATTATTTGAAAGTACTTACATGTCGCTCATCTTGTGACTTGCCACGGACAGTAGGTACAGATCCCTCTTGATGGCTAATCCCTCAGTGTACTGTCCTAGGTTTTCAAAGCAGTCTGCCTTGAAGTGGTTCCACACACAAGATTTTTGCCGACTGTTGCTGGAACATGGCCATCGAAAATAAAATGGAGCCACTCGGTTCTTCTGTTCTCTTTGGCTGGGAGAAAGTGCAAGGATTTGTGTTGTTCTGTGCAGCCAACAACACAACACTTCATGTTGCTCTTGCTTGTAGCCATTGCGCTCGGTGTCCGTGCTTGTTAAACCAGCAAACTAATGGCGGATCTTCAACTAATCGAGTGGGTGGGGCTATGTGGGGGGTTGAGAGGTGAGGGGTGGCGCCAGGGTGGTTCTATGCAAATTCCCTTATTTTGACGTCAGTATAAGGGAGCCAGAAAATGGCTCATAGAAGCCTATGATTCCTGACACCAAAATCGTTCAACTGACTCACAGAAAGCGGATGGATGGCTTTTCTTCGCGCTTGGAGTGTTATTAGGAGCTGTAGAGACCCAAATGGAGGTACAAAAGGATGCAAAAAGTGAAATTTGCATAATATGTCCCCTTTAAGGAAAGAAGCGTATAAATGATTGCCCTGTGGGCTCACACCAGAGCATAACTGGTCAAACTCACTAACACACTCAGACAGACATGGACACAGACACAAACCCCTGCTCCATAACACGAGTCTCCTCAGGAGGCCTGCTGCCCCCTAGTGTCCACTCTCGGCACTACAGCACACAGGCCTGCTCCATGCTGCACCTAGTGTCCACTCTTGGCACTACAGCACACAGGCCTGCTCCATGTTGCCCCTAGTGTCCACTGTCGGCACTACAGCACACAGCATACATAAGAGCACACAGGCCACCAGAGTTCATAACATCACACAGCACACAGAGGAGTTCATAACATCACACAGCACACAGGCCACCAGAGTTCATAACATCACACAGCGCATGTGAGTGTGTGTTCATAGCATCATACAGGCAATGATGAGGGACACCGGGGGCTGTGTGTGGAGCTTTATTCAGCAGCAGACATTCAAATGGCCACATGAGGTGTGTGTGTGTGTGTGTGAGAGAGAGAGAGATAACAATTCAATGCTACGCACAGGGGTTCTCATTCAGTGTTGAGAAGTGAGATGTACACTAGTGAGATGTACACTACAGTAGGTCTCATTCAGTGTTGAGAAGTGAGATGTACACTACAGTAGGTCTCATTCAGTGTTGAGAAGTGAGATGTACACTACAGTAGGTCTCATTCAGTGTTGAAGAGTGAGATGTACACTACAGTAGGTCTCATTCAGTGTTGAGAAGTGAGATGTACACTGTAGGTCTCATTCAGTGTTGAAGAGTGAGATATACACTACAGTAGGTCTCATTCAGAGTGAGATGTACAGCAGGTTCTTTTCCTCTCAGATCCACAGTCTGTGTAGTAGATCATCAGCACAAGGACTTCACATCTCAGAGAGAGAAGAAATACAAACAATCCAAGAAACCAAAATGTCACTACATTGACGCTGTTAAAACACAGAATATGTTTATTTCAGCTATTAAATGCCAGTCAACACATAACAGGACCGTGTGGATATTGATTCAGCACTTCCGAATCAAATGACCAAATAACCTCCTTGGTTATCAGATAAACCATTTACATCAGATAAACAACTTTCAGTTTGGTTTTCTTCTAGATTTCCAGGTATCTCGTTTTTTTTCTTTCTCTGGCTTTGTGTCTTGCCCTTTTTCATTCTTTCTATTTTTCTCTCCCTCTCTCATTCTCTCCCTCCCTCTCTCTCTTTCTCTCCTTCCCTCTCTCTCATTCTCCCTCCCTCTCTCTCTCTTTCTCCCCCTTCTCTCTCTCTTTCTCTCCTTCCCTCTCTCATTCTCTCTTTCTCCCTCCCTCCCTCTCACCTTCTCTCCTTCCCTCTCTCATTCTCTCTTTCTCCCTCCCTCCCTCTCACCCTCTCATTCTCTCCCTCTCTAGTTAAACTTTGCCATGCCTGGAATGTTTGCACAAATTTCATTAACCATTAAGAAGTTGCACGCAGTGTTGAATGTACAAAAAGAAAAATCATTTGATAAGAGACCTAAATAACTGATGTTTCTAAACACTAGCGTCTTAGTCTGCTTCTATACAAAATATTAGCTATTAGCTGTTAGCCATTAGCCTGTTAATGATAAACTCAAACCCCACTTACATTGACTTTAGTATCCACGTTAACCACACATACACAGCAATCCTCCTATAGAAGCATCATTATACACTTTACATAAGATTTGTATGCCCGGGTGCCCCCACAGGCATGCTGGGTAATGGAGTACGGTCAGTAGGTAGCTAGTTAGCATGAGGGGCAGCTAGCGGTTATTAGAGAGGGGCTGTCTCCTGACGGCTGCTCAAGGCTAAACATGCAGGAACTAGACGACTCTCCTCCATTTGGTCATTTGGTCAGCAGCAGCACTCCCCCTCTCTAGAGCTGCCTTACACCCGCCAAACAAACAAACAAGTAAACAAATAAACAAATGAACCATCAAATGAATAAACACAACAAATCCAATAAACTGGGAACTTATTGTGTCTCTGTATGGGTCATTCATGTCTGTGTGGCTTTGCAGTGTGTGTGTGTGTGTGTGTGTGTGTGTGTGTGTGTGTGTGTGTGTGTGTGTGTGCGCGTGTGTGCGTGTGTGTATGTGAGTGTGTGAATGTGTGTGCGTGCGTGTGTGTGTGTGCGTATGTGTGTTCAGGCATGTAAGTGAGGAGGTGTGGATCAGGTGAGATTCTCGTGCAGGTGAGGGGGGCTTACAGATGGACAGAGAGGGCAGCAGAATGCCAGTGTGTGACGTATCCTCATTCAGACACAGAAGGCCTGATTTAGGAACTAAGATGAGTGCAACACACACACACACACACACACACACACACACACACACACACACATTTGCATCCAAGTGAGTTTCTCTAACCACACACTCACATCTGACCTCAAACCAACCCACTGGTGAAGAGAAAGAGCTGAATGTGCAGTCTGGGGCTTTAGGGGCTGCTGGACTGAGGGGGTGAGGTTATGAGGGTTGGGCTATGAGGGGGTTGGGGTATGAGGATGGGGGTTGGGGTATGAGGAGCTGCTGTAGGTAGGGGCTGCTGGACTGAGAGGGTGAGGTTATGAGGGTAGGGCTATGATGGGTTGGGTGTACTGAGGGCAGTTGTGTGAGTGTGTGTGTGTGGGGGGCGTTTGGCTTGTGTGTTTAGTTTAGGCAGAGTGGTATAAGGCTGAAGGGAACGGAGGTTGGGGGTGTAGGGTAGTTCAGCTGGGTGGGGGTGTAGGGTAGTTCAGCTGGGTGTAGGGTAGTTTAGCTGGGTAGTTCAGCTGGGTGTAGGGTAGTTCAGCTGGGTAGTTCAGCTGGGTGTAGGGTAGTTTAGCTGGGTGTAGGGTAGTTCAGCTGGGTGTAGGGTAGTTCAGCTGGGTAGTTCAGCTGGGTGTAGGGTAGTTCAGCTGGGTGTAGGGTAGTTCAGCTGGGTGGGGGTGTAGGGTAGTTCAGCTGGGTGTAGGGTAGTTCAGCTGGGTGGGGGTGTAGGGTAGTTCAGCTGGGTGGGGGTGTAGGGTAGTTCAACTGGGTGGGGGTGTAGGGTAGTTCAGCTGGGTGTAGGGTAGTTTAGCTGGGTGGGGCAGGAGTTTGGTTGAAACAGCAAAGATGGGGGTGGGGTGGGATTGAGAGGGCAGGGATGCTGGGTAAAGGGAGAATCAGGGGGAGGAGTCTAAGTGTGGATCCTCCCCTGGCAGGGGCGTGGCCTCTGGCTGCTTCTCTATTGGCTCCGAGTTGGCAGTGGAGTTCATGACCTCTTCGATGTTGCCAGGCGACGGTGTCGGGGTTACCTTGGTCTGGGGGAAGACAAGATGGCCGACAGAGACATGAACGCAAACCAGAGTCAGAAAAGAAAAGGCAAAAAAAGCATCTGTGTGAGGGCGTGGAGAAGAAGTCTCGTCTTACGTCAGCGCCTACCTTTAGAGTTTCCACTCTCTCTTCGAACGACTTGAAGGTGGGCGTGTTCCTATAAGAGACAGGTCACACGTGAGCCTTCACACACTCAAACGAGCACACACTACACCACTAACTCAAACCCGCCCCGTGGCTTGGGAACTGTGGGACATTGAGTGGGGGGGTAGGAGTGTAGTGGTTAAGGAGCTGGGCTAGCGTGCAGTGGTAGTGTAGTGGTTAAGGAGCTGGGCTAGCGTGCAGTGGTAGTGTAGTGGTTAAGGAGGTGGGCTAGCATGCAGTGGTAGTGTAGTGGTTGAGGAGGTGGGCTAGCGTGCAGTAGTGGTGTAGTGGTTAAGGAGCTGGGCTAGCATGCAGTAGTCTGTAGGGTGATGCTAGTGTAGTGGTTAAGGAGCTGGGCTAGTGTGTAGTGTAGGGCGGTGGTAGTGTAGTGGTTAAGGAGCTGGGCTAGCATAGTAGCCTGAGGGGTGGTGGTAGTGTAGCGGTTAAGGAGCTGGGCTAGCGTGCAGTAGTGTAGTGGTTAAGGAGCTGGGCTAGCATGCAGTAGTAGTGTAGGGCGGTGGTAGTGTAGTGGTTAAGGAGCTGGGCCAGCGTGCAGTAGCCTGTAGGGTGGTGGTAGTGTAGTGGTTAAGGAGCTGGGCCAGCGTGCAGTAGCCTGAAAAGTTGTGGGTTCAATTCCCAGCTTCCACCGTTGTGCCCTTGAGCAAGGCACTTAACCCCAAGTTCCTCTGGGGACGATGTGATCACTTGTAATGTAATTGACATACAGTATGTAAGTCGCTTTGTGTAGATGAATAAATATGATTTAAATGAGTCCTGACACACGGAACTCAGACCAGAACTGCGGGACACCGAATCTTGACATGGTCACTCTGAACGCTCCCCTGTGACTCACTGACATACTCACTCCGAACACTTCCCTGTGACGGGGAATCTGTGGGACACTGACATGACGGGGGATCTGTGGGACACTGACATACTTTCTCCGAACGCTCCCCTGTGACGGGGGATCTGTGGGACACTGACATACTCACTCCGAACGCTCCCCTGTGACGGGGGATCTGTGGGACACTGACATACTCACTCCGAACGCTCCCCTGTGACAGGGGATCTGTGGGACACTGACATACTCTCTCCGAACGCTCCCCTGTGACGGGGGGACCCCTATTTGTCAACCAGCTGCGCTAAAGTCTGTTAGCAATTGGCTATTGTTAGCAGTTGTTACTAGCCAGTTTGTAACAAAGCATTACAGTGTTTTACCCAAACAAACATCATAGCACCATAGCGACAGATAGAGGTTGGACACTATTGTTTCTATGACTGATTTAATGTGACACAAATCCAACAGAACTGCTAATTAACAGAGCATATATGGCTCCTCGTTTTTGGATGTACTGTTAATGTGCTTTCTATCTTGGAAATTCAAACTACTGTTAATGTCTGGGAGTTGACCGAGTTCAAACGAAGTCTCTGGAGAACTTCAGAGTGCGTTTCCTGGGCGTTTCTTTTGGAAGTTTGAACGTTGAACTGGTGAAAACAGCTCAGAAAACGACTTGAACAGACAAATAGAACACGGCACTATTACTTCAGGAAATGTTATTGCCTTTAGGGCATCTTGGGTAATGTAGTTGTGTAGTGAAAGGCCAGGTCAGTGTTAGCAGTAAAGAGAAAGGTTAGAAGAGATAGAGCAGAATTAGTGAGCTGATTTAGATCTACAACATGTAACCGATAAGATGATAATATCTTAATATCTCACATTTGCTCATATCATATCCTTTTGTTTTCTTATCTCCTCTTGACATTAACTGTGCTCGGTTGGTAATCGCTGTGTCTTCCTTAGCGTATCTATAAATATGGCCGCTGTGTCTTCCTTAGCGTATCTATAAATATGGCCGCTGTGTCTTCCTTAGCGTATCTATAAATATGGCCGCTGTGTTTCCTTAGCTATAAATATAAATATGTGTGTTCCTAAATATGTATTAAGCAATCTATAAATATGGCGCTGTGTTAGCGTACGTCATTCATAAATATGGCCGGCCGTGTTACAGATCTATAACAACATGTGTTGGTTATATCTATAAATATCTTCCTTAGCTGCATTCTTTGGCCACCGTATCTATAATGTATCGCTGTGTTACGTATCTATAAATATGGCGCTGTGTTTAGCGTATCTATAAATATGGGTCAGCTCTTCCTTAGCTGTATCTATAAATATGGCCACTGTGTTAGCATATCTATAAATATGGCCGCTATGTTTAGCGATTCTATAAATATGGCCACTGTGTCTTCCTTAAGTATCTATAAATGGCTGGCTGTGTTTAAGTATCTATAAATATGGCTGTGTTGAAATATCTATAAATATGGCGCTGTGTCTTCCTTAAGCGTATCTATAAATATGACCGCTGTGTTGGCATTATCTATAAATATAGCCACTGTGTTAGGCTTCCTATAATTATGGCGTTGTGTTGGCTATAAATATAGCGCTGTGTTTCCTTAGCGTATCTATAAATATAGCCACTGTGTTGGCGTTATCTATAAATATGGCCATCTATAAATATGTGTCTTCTTAAATATGGCCACTTTATCTATAAATATGGCCACTGTGTTAAGCGTATCTATAAATATAGCGCTGTGTATATCTATAAATATAGCGCTGTGTCTTCCTTAAGCGTATCTATAAATATAGCCACTGTATTAGCATATCTATAAATATGGCCACTGTGTTAGCATATCTATAAATATGGCCACTGTGTTAGCATATCTATAAATATGGCCACTGTGTTAGCATATCTATAAATATGGCCACTGTGTTAGCGTATCTATAAATATGGCGCTGTGTCTTCCTTAGCGTATCTATAAATATGGCCGCTGTGTCTTCCTTAGCGTATCTATAAATATGACCGCTGTGTTAGCGTATCTATAAATATGGCCGCTGTGTCTTCCTTAGCGTATCTATAAATATGGCCGCTGTGTTAGCGTATCTATAAATATGGCCACTGTGTTAGCGTATCTATAAATATGGCCACTGTGTTAGCATATCTATAAATATGGCCACTGTGTTAGCATATCTATAAATATGGCGCTGTGTCTTCCTTAAGCGTATCTATAAATATGGCGCTGTGTTGGCGTATCTATAAATATGGCCACTGTGTTAGCATATCTATAAATATGGCCGCTGTGTTAGCGTATCTATAAATATGGCCGCTGTGTCTTCCTTAGCGTATCTATAAATATGGCCACTGTGTTAGCGTATCTATAAATATGGCCGCTGTGTTAGCGTATCTATAAATATGGCCGCTGTGTCTTCCTTAGCGTATCTATAAATATGGCCACTGTGTTAGCATATCTATAAATATGGCCACTGTGTTAGCATATCTATAAATATGGCGCTGTGTCTTCCTTAGCGTATCTATAAATATAGCGCTGTGTCTTCCTTAAGCGTATCTATAAATATGGCGCTGTGTCTTCCTTAGCGTATCTATAAATATAGCGCTGTGTCTTCCTTAGCGTATCTATAAATATGGCCGCTGTGTTAGCGTATCTATAAATATGGCCGCTGTGTCTTCCTTAGCGTATCTATAAATATGGCCGCTGTGTTAGCGTATCTATAAATATGGCCGCTGTGTTAGCGTATCTATAAATATGGCCGCTGTGTCTTCCTTAGCGTATCTATAAATATGGCCACTGTGTTAGCGTATCTATAAATATGGTCGCCATGCGTTACAAAGATTCATAAATATACGCTGTGTCTTCTTTACGCATTCATAACATGGTCACAAAGAAGGTGATCTATAACATGGCCACTGTGTTAGCATATCTATAAATATAGCGCTGTGTCTTCCTTAGCGATCTATAACATGGCCACTGTGTTAGCTGTGATTC
>NC_063208.1:1498112-1500612 GCF_017589495.1 Alosa alosa
AACCCCATCAGTAATATATTTATGAAGTATGTGTGTGTGTGTGTGTGTAATAATAATGTGTGTGTGTGTAATAATATAATATTAATAATATATATGTAAGTTTATAATTATATATATTTATAGTATATGTATATTTATGGTGTGTGTGTGTGTAGGTTTTGTGGTGTATGGGTTTAGTAGGTATATATTATATTTATTAATTATTATTATTTATGAATATTAATATTAATATTATAGGTTTTATGGGTATGTGTATATATTTATGGTGTGTGTGTGTGTATGCGTGTATGTATATTTATTGTGGGTAATGTATATATATTTATGGGTAATAATATTATTATTATTATTATGTATGGATTTTATGATGCGTGTATATTTATGTGGGTATATATATATTTATTAGTGTGTGTGTGTGTGTGTGTGTGTAGGTTTTATGGTGTGTGTGTATTTATGGTGTGTGTGTGTGTATATAGGTTTTATAATTAATATATATTTATGGTATATATATATTTATGGTGTGTGTGTGTGTGTGTGTGTGGGTGTAGGTTTTGTAGTGTGTGTATTTATGGTGTGTATATATTTATTGGTGTATGTATATTTATGGTGTGTGTATGTATGTGTGTATAGGTTTTATGGTGTATGTATATTTATGGTGTATGTATTTATGGTGTGTGTGTGTGTGTGTGGGTTTGTAGGGGGTTTATTAGTGTGTATGTATTTGGGTGTGTGTGTGTGTGTGTGTGTGTGTGGGTTTATGGTGTGTGTATATTTATAGTGTGTAATATTATATTTATGAATTATATATATTTATGGTAATATTATTATGTGTGTGTGTATTTATTAGTGTGTATTATATTTATGGTGTGTGTATTATGGTGTGTGTGTATTTATGGTGTGTGTGTGTGTGTGTGTGTGTGCGTGTGTATCCTCACCTGACATCCTCTAGTTTCCTGCTGATAGCGGAGCCTGATAATAAGAGCTACAGCTTTCTGACCGGCCTGAGACAGAGTCTCTGTAGTCTTCTTATACCTGCAGCAGAGACAGAGAGAGAGGGAGGGAGAGGGAGAGGGAGAGAGAGGAGGGATGGAGATGAGGAGAGGAGAGATGGAGGAGAGGGAGGAGAGAGACTTTGACTTTTAAGGTTCCTTTATTGACGGTCAAAAGAAACAGGTAACATTAAAACCAGCCCTTAAGCCTCCCTCCACCCACCCCACCCCCACCCTCCCCAACTCGCGTCCACAATATTCAAACAAATTAGCACCAAAAGGAAAACAAAGAAAAAACAAAAGAAAGAAAACAACCAGCAGACAGACCAACCAGCCAGCCTATCATAATCAACCAGACAGACCAACCAGCCTATCGCCAATCAACCGGGCAGACCAGCAACTGTCATAATCAACAGACAGACCAACTTCCGGCCTATCGCAATCAACGGAACAGACCAACCAGTAGCCTATCGCCAATCTAACCAGACGAATAACCAGCCTGTCGTAATCAACCGAACAAGACCAACCAGCAGCCAGCCTATCATAATCAGCCAGACAGACTTCCAGCCAATATCGCAATCAACCAGACAGACCAGCCGGCTATCACTTATCCCCAGCCAAGCAGACCAGCCATGTCGCCAATCAACCAGACAGACCAGCCAGCGCATCGCAATCAACCAGACAGACCAGCCAGCTATCCATAATCAACCAGACGAACCAGCCAGCCTGTCATATCAGCAGACAGCCAGCCAACCAGCCTACCGTAATCCCAACCAGACAGACCAACCCAGCCTATCGCAATCAACCAGACGAATACAGCCAACTATCGCAATCAGCCAGACAGAATAACCGGCTATCATAATCAGCCAGACGAACCGGCCAGCTATCGCAATCCCAGCCGAAGACAGACCAGCCAGCCTATCGCAATCAGCCAGGCAGACTGGCGGCCCTATCGCGAAATCAACCAGACGAATAACCAGCCTATCGCAATCAACCAGACAGACAGACCAGCCAGCCTATCGCATCAACCAGACAGACCAACCAGCCTATCGCAATCAGCCAGACAGACCAGCCAGCCTATCTCGCAATCAACCAGGCAGACCAGCCGGCCTGTCATAATCAACCAGACAGACCAGCAGCCTGTCATAATCCAGCCTGGTCAGACCAGCCAGCTATCGCCGTCAACCAGACAGACCAACCAGCCTATCGCAATCAACCGAACCAGACCAGCCAGCCTATCATAATCAATGAACGAACCAGCCAGCTATCATAATCAACCAGACAGACCAACCAGCCTGTCACATCAGCCAGACAGACCAGCCAGCCTATCACGTCAGCGAACCCAGACCAGCCAGCCTGTCATAATCAGCCAGACAGACCGGCCAGCCTATCGCAATCAACCAGACAGACCAGCCAGCCAGCCTATCGCAATCAGCCAGACAGACCAGCCAGCCTATCATAATCAACCAGACAGACCAGCAGCCTGTCATAATCAACCAGACAGACGAGGCCAA
>NC_063208.1:1505612-1513112 GCF_017589495.1 Alosa alosa
GCCGCTGTGACGACCTTGGGCTCATCTGACCTGTGACTTTAAGGCAGTTTGACCTCTGACCTTTGCAAGCTCTGAGCGAAGTTCCTCTCGCTCTTCCTCTGTCAGGGCTGGGGGGGGCAGGGGGGGGCCCACTGTCGTCACGGCGTCCTCCCCAACCTCAGGGATGGAGTCTGGCCTCTGCGCACCTGGACACACACACACAATAACACAATTTAAAGAAAAACAAGTGGAGACCTTTTCAGGTGATAATGTGTGTGTGTGTGTGTGTGTGTGTGTGTGTGTGTTGAAAGCATGAGGTTACTGGTTGGGCTCAGACTGGAAATAAGGAAGGAAGAGCAGCAAAGTTCCAAACGGTCGACGTTCTATTGCTCAAACTCGCCACGCTCTATTGTAAACTCTAATACGTCTATTGCTTAAACGTCACGCCTATTGCTTAACTGTTCATTGCTAAACTCGCTGGGCATTGACGCCCAACTGTTCAGCCGCCAGCGTAGCTAGCTGCGCCATTGTCAGCCTAACTGTTCAGCTGCCACGTAAGCTGCCGCCCAACTGTTCAGCGCCATAGCCGAAGCTGCCCCAACTGTTCAGCTTAGCCGTGAAGCTTCCAACTGTTCAGCGCCAGCGAAGCTGCCGCCTCCAACTGTTCAGCGCGAAGGAGCCGTCCGCTAACTGTTCAGCGCTTAGCTGCAGCTGCCGCCAACTGTTCCCAAGCGCCGAACTGTTCAGAAGCTGCCGCTCCAACTGTTCAGCGCTAGCGTAAGCTGCCGCTCCAACTGTTCAGCGCTAGCGTAAGCTGCCGCTCCAACTGTTCAGCGCTAGCGTAAGCTGCCGCTCCAACTGTTCAGCTTAGCGAGCTGCCGCCCAACAGTTCAGCGCCAGCGCAGTTGCCGCTTCCAACTGTTCAGCGCTAGCGTAAGCTGCCGCTAGTTAATGTGACAAAAGATGAAGAAGACAACGACCCAAAGTGGAATAAAGACACACACACACACAGACACAGACAGACACGCACGCGACGCGACGCGACGCGACGCACGACGACGCGACGCACGCACGCACGCAATACCCATTACACGCCACACACGCAACACACACACACACACACACACAAAGGGCAGCAACTCCAACGCAGATGCCAACTGAACTGAACTGAACTGTGTCTTTGCTCACGTCAAGGTCAAAAGTCCAACATCGGGAGTGCTACCTCCACCTGCTTTCAGAATCTACCACTCACAGTGCAGGAGTGTGATGTGAGGAGGATGCTCAGTGCAGGAGTGTGATGTGAGGAGGATGCTCAGTCCAGGAGTGTGATGTGAGGAGGATGCTCAGTGCAGGAGTGTGATGTGAGGAGGATGCTCAGTGCAGGAGTGTGATGTGAGGAGGATGCTCAGTGCAGGAGTGTGATGTGAGGAGGATGCTCAGTGCAGGAGTGTGATGTGAGGAGGATGCTCAGTGCAGTGAACCCAAGGAAGGCTGCCGGTTCA
This sequence comes from Alosa alosa, assembly GCF_017589495.1. NCBI lineage: Eukaryota > Metazoa > Chordata > Actinopteri > Clupeiformes > Clupeidae > Alosa > Alosa alosa. The sequence goes on from NC_063208.1 coordinate 1,507,094, forward strand.
CCAACATCTGCAATCGGTCTCTCGCCCAAGCTGCCATTCCATCCTGCCTGAAGACATCACCATCATCCCGGTCCCAAAAAAGTCCTCCCCCTGAATGACTATAGACTGGTGGCACTCACCCCAGTAGCTCGGCCCCCACAAATCAGCTGAGACCTCCTAAAAAAGTGACCTGTCTGAGAAGCCGATGACGCTCTTCTACCGTTCCACCATAGACAGCATCCTGGTGTACTGTGTGTGTGTGTGTGTGTGTGTGTGTGTGTGTGTGTGGTACGCTGGATGCTCTGCAGTGGACAAAAAACAGGAACAGAAGATCGCTGGCTGGAGTGGTCAGTACAGCAGAAGATCGCTGGCTGTCCTCTTCCCTCTCTAGAGGAAATTGCCAACTCAAGACTGCTCTCAAAAGCCACCAAAATCACACAGGCCTGTTCTCACCCTGGTCACATACACACACACACACGCACACACACCTCACACACGCACACACATACACACTCTCTCTGCACACACACACACACACACACACACATACACACTCTCTCTGCACACACACACACACACACACACACACCAGATGTCTAAAAACAAGGATGAGTAGATTTAGGAATTGCTTCTTTCCTAAAGCAATGACAGTCTTTAATGAAGCTAAACTTTTTAACGATTCAGATTGCACTGTTACTCAGCACTTTATCCATATTAGATATTTATTATCCACTTAGTGTGAGAGTGGGCAAGTTGTGTTTTTTCATGTTTGTGGTTAGGATATGCTTGCAGGAAGATGAGGTAGCGTTTGCTATGAATGATGGGTGAGATGAGTGTGTGTGTGTGTGTGTGTTCATTCATTCATGATGTAGGGTGTCAAGGGCGCCCCCTGCAGGTGAAGACGAGGAGGAACAAGGAGGAAGGTCATCAACGTCTCGCTCCAGGAATCAAAGAAAACGCAAGGGACGCTGGGTAATATACAGTCCAAGGACACACACACCAAGAACTCCCCCTGCACATACACACACACACACACACACATACACACACACACACCAAAAACTCCCCCTGCACACACACACACACACACACACACACACACACACACACCAAGAACTCCCTCTTTACATACACACACAGCAAGAACTCCCTCTTCACACACACACACACCAAGAACGTCCTCTTCACACACACACACACACCAATAACTCCCTCTTCACACACACACACACACACTGTACGTACAACGACACACTCAGGAGAGTGTGTATGACTAGCCACTCTTGGTGTACTGCAGTGTGTTGTACAGTGTGTGTGTGTGTGTGTGTGTGAAGAGGGAGTTCTTGCTGTGTGTGTATGTGAAGAGGGAGTTCTTGGTGTGTGTGTGTGTGTGTGTGTGTGTGTGTGCGCGAGTGTGTGTGTGTGTGAAGGAGAGCATTTAGTTACATTTCAGGAAGAACTGGCTTCTTCATGGAGCCCCACCCCATCTGGTCACTCCCTAAAGCTTCAACCAGATCACACACACACACACACACACACACACACACACACACACACACACACCACACACACACACACACACACACCTAAAAGCTTCAACCAGATCACATTTGCACACACACACACACACACACACACACACACACACACACACACACCCTAAAGCTTCAACCAGATCACACACACACACACACACACACACACTCCCTAAAGCTTCAACCAGATCACATTTGCACACACACACACAAACACCACACACACACCCTAAAGCTTCAACCAGATCACACACACACACACACACACACACACACACACACATACACACACACTCCCTAAAGCTTCAACCAGATCACATTTGCACACACACACACACACACTCCCTAAAGCTTCAACCAGATCACATTTGCACACACACACACACACACACACACACACACACACACACACACACTCCCTAAAGCTTCAACCAGATTCTGGCAAAGCTCCATCCCTGCAGACTGCTGTCTGTAGTTCTGTGTGTTTCTGTCTCATGTCTGTAACATGCACATGCACATGTGTGTGTGTGTGTGTGTGCTGCTGTGTGTGTGTGTGTGTGTGTGTGTGTGTGTGTGTGTGTGTGTGTGTGTGTCTGTGTGTGTGTGTGTGTCTCTGTGTGTGTGTGTGTGTGTGTGTGTGTGTCATCCCCCACCACCTTCGGTGTCTTTACCATAACATACACCCATCCCCCCACACACACACACAAACCTGGGGTATCTAAACCAGCAGTCTCTAAACCAGGGGTATCTTAACCAGCGGTCTCTAAACCAGGGGTATCTAAACCAGGGGTATCTAAACCAGGGGTATTTAAACCAGGGGTATCGAATCCAGGGGTCTCTAAACCAGGGGTATCTAAACCAGCGGTCTCTAAACCAGGGGTATCTAAACCAGCGGTCTCTAAACCAGGGGTATCGAATCCAGGGGTATCTAACATTGGCGGAGCGAGGGGGTGGCTTCGGGGGCTCAAGCCCCGAATCTTTTTTTTGTACGTGTTTTCAATTTCCAACGATTCTAATTTCTAATTTAACTTCCCTCGGTTTCTATAAATGTTACAAAAACGTAGGGCTACTATTACTGAGCAAATATCCCTACGTTCAAAGCCCAATATTGACAGATAATCTGATTTCCCACACGAGTTTAGGCAATGCCAGAGCCAATGTAGCGGTTTACGTCATAAACCTGGCAGGAAAGTTCAGAGCGGGCGAGTCAGTTTAAACAGCAAGCCGGTAAGAAAAACTATTGTCAAGACATTAGGCAATTCGCTACTGTACCCCCTGAATACAAAAAATAAACTTCAGAAAGACAGAATGTTTGTTGTACTGTATTCATAGAGTCTCAAATGACCGAATCAGTAGATTTACCTGTTGTCAGTTGAGTTGGTTCAATTCATTTATTGTAGGCTAGTGGACTAGGCAAATATGAAACGGAGATGTAACGGGGCTACCGGCGGGATTTTGAACTTGCATGTTTCATGCATTTTAGGGCAAAAAATACCATGGGATTGATGTGTTCTCCATTTGAGGAACGAATCACTTGGCGGACGGCACAGACAGCTCAGATACAGCGATATAGGCCTAGGTTAGGCTACTTTCACTTTCTAGAGGCGATTCATTAGGCTACGCGAAAAGATGCTTCATACCAAAACAACGATATAGTAGGCCGACATAGTAGGCCTTGGTTAGGCTACTTTCACTTTCTAGAGTGCGCATTCATTATGTAAAAGATGCTTCATACCAAAACAACAAACATTATCAATGCAATTTCAGTTTGTAAAATAAATTTTAAGCCCTGGATTAAACTTAGCTTCCTGTGTTCCACTGAACATTATAATAAGTGGGTTCACAATGTGTGGGGCTGTGCTAACCTGACCATAAGGCTACTTTGGCCAGAGTTCAAAGTAAAAATGTATTGAGACAAGGTAGCATCCCATCAGGGTTATCTCAGCATACTATACTAGCCTATAATATACAAACCATAACTCATTAAAAACGCTTAATTAACTAAGTGCCTGTTGATCAGATAGGCTATGATAGAACCCTCTTGAAAGACCCAAAGTGCCAGTCAGATACCTTGAGTCTCACATTTTTAAAGTCTCAATGTGTCCATTATTTTACACAGAATTCACTAGAAGTCATTATTTAAGGGGTTATTATGACCGCCGCGCATGCCCAAATTTCCGTCAATGATTCCCGGGACACTGAAAGACCGGGGTACACGAAACTTGGTGGACATGTAACCCCACATGGATAGCATGGAACCATCGTTTTCGTTTTGATCTGTAGCCCCCGCTGAATTGGACCCCCGAAGGAGGGTAGGGCAGACACAGTTTTCTGTGAATATCTCAAAACCGTAGGGTTTAGGAGGACCATTTTTTTTATGTTGATCTCAAGGGGCCATGTCAACCCATTCCATAACCACTCATTTCATGTATAGCCACCTAGTTAAAAATTAAAAAGCAAAAAATTAGGTGTTTTCATCTCAATATTCTGGCTGACAAGGTCAAAACTGCACGAAATTAAAAGTGTAGGATCATTATGACACCCTCTGAATGCATGCCAAGTTTTGTGTACTTTCGTTCATGGGGGCCTTACAATAAAATAATTTATGTGTACATTTAGTGACGCATACACCAACAAGGATTCCCCGGGACACTGAAAGACCGGGGTACACAAAAACTTGGTGAGCATGTACCCCCACATGGATAGCATGGAACCGCCATTTTTTTCGTTTTCATCTGCAGCCCCCGCTGGACTGGACCCCGAAAAGGAGGGTAGGGCAGACACAGTTCTCTGTGAATCTTTTATGGTATGTTGGTCTCAAGGGCCCACATCAACCTGGCTCATAATCACTCATTTGTGATTTGCCCCCCCCCCGTAAAAAAATGAAAATCAGTAGGATTAAAAGAAAGCCAAAATAAATATTCATCATCATCATCATGGCTGCATTTTCAGTATTGGCGAGAAGTAGTCGCTTTGTCCACTAGATGGCGATCGTTGCAGTGAGACGTAATTTTGTTGGAAGTTAAAAGTGGGTTGGAAAAAAACAATGGACGCTTCATACAAGGACTGTAATTTACCGCAGCTTAACATCTAATAAGGATAGGACGATGTTCACATGAAGTGTAATTCCCATTTCTTCTTGAAGCCGGAAATAAATCTGAGGATGTTTATCGGACATGCTTGGTTTTACTGCAGGTAATGCTAATCTTGTAATATCAATAAGGACCTAGGTAATGTTACCGCTAGCGCTGGTTGGGTGATGGAGGCATTTGATTTATTGCATTTGTAGAAAACTATAAATGCGGTTATACCAAGCAAATGTATAGCAGCACTGTTTGTATCTTTTCGACTGTCATTTATTGCACGTGCTACAAAATCATTCTGTGCAATGGAAGATTTACCAACGTTACACCCGGTCTGATACAGTTTTGCCTATACATGCGGAGACTGAGGCGCCTGTTTATTTTGTTTTAAGTGCGTGCAGGGTGAGAGGGGAATCGATGTGCTTTGATTACAGCTTGGTAGTTGTAGTCTGTGAAATTAAAAGCATGTGTGTGTGAAGTATCCAAACAATGACACCTTCATTTCATTATGGCTGCTTTAGCAAAACACCTTAAGCTACTGTGTAGTGGGTCCCATTTAGAAGTGGCTACTTCATTCAAGCGCTTTCCTTGACTCATGGAGCTCGTGAATGTTATTACAACTTTTCGCCACGATATGACAGTTTAAGTCCGGCTTGATACTGTAAGCATGTAGTAAGCCATTGGTTTCAAAGGAGATTTTATTTGTGTCGCCAGGCATAGCCTATTGACAATTTATGTTGTCAATAGGCCTACCTTATAATCCTACCTGTAGCTTAGGGAAGCTAACAACTTTCTATTAGGATCCAGTTTGTTAGTTACCGTTTTGTCATAACTCCCCTGATGCATTTTTTGCATTTAGAATAGCCAGAGCGTGTATATCTCAATCGGAAAATTAAACAATATCGGGTGCCTATGGACTAGGCTGGGTGAACCCAGCCTGATCTGCCCGCTATTTATTTTTGATTTCTTAAAAGATTGAGCTTGGTCTGATGAAAGCCAGACTAGCCATGGACCTCAGTTAAACAATGCAAGGGAACATGAATCAGCCTATATTTGCACTAACAATAACGGACAAAGCTCTTCAACTTTGGCCCGTTAAAATGTGTATGAACAGTCTAGCGACGCATTTCATCAAGGCCCATTTGGACATGTCAGTTATTTGCACCACTGGTTAGATGTAAAACAGCATTTCGTTTCAGACTAGGCTACTGTTACTTAATTTGTGCATTAACAATAACGTTTCAGACTACTGTTACTTAATTTGTGCATTGACAATAAAGTATTACATGAACTAAAGATGACTAAAATCTTATGTAGAAGAAGAAACATTCACAAAAATCCATCCATCCAAAAAATGACCTTTGTTTTTGATAGCTGTTGAAAACGGCATGGAACTGACAGAGATGTTTTTGTTTATAAATA
>NC_063208.1:1518112-1545612 GCF_017589495.1 Alosa alosa
CACACATGCTGCATACTATTATTTATTACTATTTTTTTGCTATTTCATGGAATGTCCTTTTAAGTACCATCATCATATACTTATGTGTTATGATTAGTATTACCACTACTTATATTGTTACTAATATTAATATACTTATGTTTTATTATTATTACCACTACATCATCCAGCAGCCAGACCAATGGATACCTTGTCTTAGCTGAATTACTGAAGCTAAGCAGGTGTGGGCCTGGTTAGTACTTGGATGGGAGACCTCCTGGGAAAGCTAGGTTGCTGCTGGAAGTGGTGTTGGTGGGTGGCCAGTAGGTGGCACAAAAGAAAAAAGATCGATCCCAATGCCCCAGTGCTGTGACGGGGACACTGTACTGTGCACTGTAGGAGATGCCGTCCTTCGGATGAGACGTTAAACCGAGGTCCTGACTCACTGTGGTCATTAAAGATCCTATGGCACTTATCGTAAAGAGTAGGGGGTTCCCCGGTGTCCTGGCTAAATTCCCAATCTGGCCCCCTAATCATCCCCCTGTGTGATTGGCTCATTCAATCTGGCCCCCTAATCATCCCCCTGTGTGATTGGCTCATTCAATCTGGCCCCCTAATCATCCCCCTGTGTGATTGGCTCATTCCCTCACGCTCCACCTCAAGCTGGTGTGTGGTGAGCGTTCTGGCGCACAACGGCTGTCGTGCATCACCCAGGTGGGTGCTACACATTGGTGGTGGTTACTAGTGAGGACCCCCCATCCATGTGTTGTAAAGCGACCTTGGGTACCATGAAAGGCGCTATATAAGTCCAAGGTATAATAATATTTATTATTATCATCATGCCAATAAAGCTTTTTTACATCTTAATTTAAAATCTGAGATAGAGAGAAAGAAAGAAAGGGAGAGAGACAGAGAAGGGAGGGGTGGGGGGTATTCATTCCTGGGAATCCTCTGGGAATCCTCACTTTTCTTTGAAAGTTCCATTTGTCTGTAATGCTAAATGTGGGACAGTATGCCTCAGATTTAACCTCGCTATGACATGAAAAACAACTAAAGCTGCAAAAGGCTGAAATAAACAAGAAAAGAGAAGGAGAGAGAGAGCACGAGAGGGAGGGAGAGAGAGGGAGGGAGAGAGGGAGAGAGAGAGAGAGAGAGAGAGAGAGAGAGAGAGGGAGAGAGAGAGGGAGAGAGAGAGAGGAGAGGGAGATGGAGAGAGAGGAGGTGAAGAGGGCTTCTAAGTGGGTAATAAGACGCAGCATCTAATCAATTAGGAGATGATTCCAGACACGTTGTGTCACATGACTGCGTCAAAAACAAGAATCATGGGACCGGCCACCACCCTGGACTGATCGTGAGTGAGCGGCCAGGTCAAGTGATCGAGCGTGAGTGAGCGGCCGGGACATTTCATTGGCTGGAATTTGTCTATCTAGCTCATCTCATTCAAGTTGGCCCCGGTGTGAGATCTGACGGTGGGACTCCATCTTCCTGCACGAATGCAGTCAGCAGCAGCACACCTCTCATGGCAGCCTGTGGGCCAACCCCAGAGCTTTACTGGCCACACACACACACACACACACACACACACACACACACACACACACACACACACACACACACACACACACACACACACACACACACACACACACACACACAGCCTCATGGAAAACCTGCACTAAAAATAGCTCACCTGGTACACAGATAATAACCATCTGTGCAGTCTTCACTCGGCCCTCCACACACACACACACACACACACACGCACACACACACACACACACACACACACAGTGAATGAAAACCAAAGCTGTGTTTTAAAGGCTTGAGTGCACTGCCACATAATTGGTGATAAGTCAATGTAACCTGCGTTGTGTTGACCGCGCTGTCCAAGCCTGCAACATGCAGCACCTCGGATCGCAAGTGCGCTAGCGAGTGGAGTGCGCTAGCGAGTGGAGTGCGGTAGCAAGTTGAGTGCGGTAGCATGTTGAGTGCGCTAGCGAGTGGAGTGCGGTAGCAAGTTGAGTGCGGTAGCATGTTGAGTGCGCTAGCGAGGTCGATTAAACTTGGTCGGTAAAAACATAAACTCTTTCAGCCAATCACCAACGATGTGCACATTTAGGAGAGTTTCAATTGCACAGAAGGGAAGGGGGAGGAGCTCTCTGGTCTGTTTGTCAGAAGTGACGTTACCCAACATCGCTTAGAGCACCTTTCATAAGCAATAATTCCTGTGAATAGTTTGTAGTGGATGTGACTTAAAGGGCCTTTAATAAGCAATTATTCCTATTTGTGGTGGATGTGACTTAACTCATTGAATGCCAAGCTGTTTTCAGAAGCTTTGTCCTAGAGCAGTGGTTCTTAAACTTTTTGTCTGGTGACCCCACAAAAAAGTATGGCGAGGATATGTCATTAGATAAAATAAATGTTCAAAAAACTAACAAGTCGAAGAAAATCTTTCTGGGATCATAGAAGAGTCTTGCCATGTTAATTTGGTTAATTTTGGTAATCACTACATTAATGATAGACATGACATGTGAGCTAACTGGATGTAAAAGATGTACTCCAGACTCCAGATGTAAAAGCTTGCCAATCGGTTGTGTAGCTTATTTCGGAAATGTCAGTTACAGAATTGATTTTAAAGTTTTACTTCTTGTTTTTAAAGCATGTAATGGCAGTGACCCAAATTACATACACGACCTGTTCAAACAGTAAACACAACAGTAAACAGTATATCCCAAATAAACCACTCGGGTCACAAAACAAAAAACTTTAAATGGAGCCCACCACTAAAACCAAATGTGGTGAAGCAGCTTTTAGTGTGTATGCAGCTAAACTTTGGAACAGACAACCTTATGAAATTAAAGATGCTCTAACGGTTTCTGTTTTTAAAAACAGACTTAAGACAAAGCTTTTTAATGATGCATATTACTAAATTTTAAAAAGTTATTTATTTATTTATTTTTATTATTGTTTGTTTTATCTTGAATTTGACTATTTATTTCTAATCTTTTGGATTTTCTCTTCTTTTTATCCTTTATTTGACTATTTATCTTTTACCCTTGTTTTCTACCCAGCATTTGATCTTCTATTTATATTTTATTCTTCATCTTGCTTTAACTTTTTATCTTTTTCTGATAAACTGTTCCTTAGCATCTGTAAAAGCACATTGAAATGCTCTTATTGTATGAAATGCGCTAGATAAATAAATCTGCCTTGCCTTGTCTTGCCTTAAATCCAACAGTAGGCCTAAATTAACTAAATTCCATAGCCTAGGTAGGTTAGCAACACAACCTTGAGAGGTGCAAGTCAGCAAATCAACTTTAGCATTAGCATTAACATTAGCCTACTATTATTTGGTGCTGTTCGGCCACAGCATCACTTAAACTAGCAGCCATGTCTCGCTACTTATCACATGACAGCTGCAGGTTAAAAGCTGCGTGTGTATGTGAGGAGAAAAGACACATAGGCTACGACAGGGGTATTCAATTAATCTTCAGCGAGGTCAAAGTCCTTTTAGGCAAGTCCCTCCACTCGGCGGCCATATACCAACGTTTTATGGGCACTCATCGGGCACAGTCTTTGGGTTGAACTGCGCGTGCGCAAGGCTTCACCACACCAATCTGCTCCAGCGGCGAGAACACATGATTACATGATGTCTTCACAACACACCATATGATTGTCTCAATGTATTCACATCACACCACATGATTGGCTCAATGTATTCACATGTCGACGTTTTGCCGAGGAAGGGGTGGGATATGTGTAGACAACGGCCATATTGGCGTGACAAACTAGCCCCATGCATTTCTATGGAGTATTTTGTGAGTGCTTTGTCTCCACATTAGAAAGTCTCTGGCGAGGTCCAGTTCCGGAAAATTTCCTCAAGCAAAGGTCCGGAGCATCATAATGTTTAACGTGCATGTTTAGGCTATGTATATGTAGGCCATGTATAATATTAGGATGGATGGATGGAGCCTAGTTGTAGATAGATAGATAGATAGATAGATGGATAGATACTTTATTGATCCTCAAGAGGGAAATTCAAGAAATAGAAGATTGTAGGCCTAGGCCTAATGTTTAATGTGAAATAAAATAAGTAGCCTAAAAGGCAACATTGGAAATGAGGAGAAATAAGGCAAGATAAGAGTAGCCTAATTGGGGAGAAAAACTGAGTAGCCTTGGCTATTTTTAAGATCTTAACGTGAACTTCAAATAAAATTTGAGCTGAGACAAGGATGGATATTCCACAGCTGGTTCATTGAATCCATTAATCAGCAAGTTTAATTGAATTTTTTTTGTTTTTTTTTATGTTGACCCGAAATCCTGGAAACCCAGGAATATCACGTTGTTGGGCAGAATGCATGTAGGCTTAACTAGATTGTGTTGGATCAATCGTATTGCCTTCTTAAATCGTGAAAATATTCTGTGCTCTCAGTTCACTGTTGAATGGGCCTAGCCTACCCTATGCTTGCTCAAAATATATGCTTTGTCTAGTCGAGGTGTTTTAAATTGGCTTTAAAAATCGCCTGTCTCAGAATATATAGAAGAGTCCAGGGCAATTCAGCAAAACTGTCACATCCATATTTAGTTGGCGTTACGGACGCGACAGTTTTATGTGGTATTGCCCCCGTATCGTTATATAAAGCTCTGTTCTCGCTGTCTAGCTTTCTCCTCTTTTGAGCAATCGATAATTTGAAAATAACTTACTTATCGTTAACTTAGATATCCATCTGATTGTTTCTCGTCCGCCTCCTCTCCCTCGCCGTTTCAGGCTATCAGTCTCTTCTCCATAGTAGGCTACTTTACTCACTGACTCGACTTTATCAGAATTCACAGATTTCACTGGCTGAGTAGCAGCAAGCGAAATGATAGTTCCTGAAGCTCCTGAAGTAAATGCTGTTATCCTAACCAACAAAACATTTAGCGCAGCTTTGAAATCTTACGCGAAAATCTCAATTAGGCTATTATGGTCTGGGTCCGGATAGGATCACGGTCCGGACTCGGACCGCGGCCCGCCATTTGGTGATGGCTGGGCTACGAGAAGGACCGACTGTCATTCTTAAAAGTATATCGAAACTAATAAAAACTAGGTATTGTGACGTTTCTAATTTCAGGGTGTTGCGATGCTTTTGTAGTATTGGTGCACCGTGCATAGTCAAAGGAGAACGAGTGCTTAGGGTGGGGGTGGGGCTTCCTCTGAAGAGAGGCCTTGGCTCTCCAGCCTGTATGCCTCTGTGTAATCTAATAACCACAATCAATCAGCCACTGGCCCTCACGCCAATCACCCCCCCCCCCCACGCACACACTACTGCACTCACACGCAACAACACACAGACCAACACACAGACCAACAGCACAGTGACCAACACACACACAGACCAGCACACAGACAGCACACAGACCAGCACAGACCAGCACACAGACCAACACACACACAGCACACACACAGTACACACAGTACACACACAAGCACACACACCCTATAGCACTCAGACACTATAGCCTACTCTATACCCTAATCTATAGCCTACTCCTACTCATTAGCCTACTCTACTCTATAATACTCCCACCCTTCTCTATAATTCTATACCCTACTCTATATACCCCACCATTAGTCTCACTCTATAATCCCACTCTACTATAACTCTACTCTATAACTCTGCCCCCTACCTATACCCCCTACCTATAACTCTATACCCCACTCTATAGTCATAACCCTATACCCCACTCTATCTACCCTACTCTACTCTACTCTATACTCCACTCATTAGCCCTCCATAGTCTCTCCATACCCTCTATACCCCACTCTATGCCCCACTCTATATACCCTGCTCTATAGTCCACTCTATATACCCTACCTATACCCCACCTATAGTCCCTGCTATACCCCACTCTATAAATCTCTACTGCTCTATACCCCACCTATGCCCTACTCTACCTATACTCTACCCCTACTCTATAGTCTAATCTATACCCTACTCTATACCCTACTCTATATTCTACTCTATAGTCTACTCATTAGCCTACTCTATACCCTACTCTATACCCTACGCTATACCCTACTCTATACCCTACTCTACTCTATACTCTACTCATTAGCCTACTCTATACCCTACTCTATACCCTACTCTATACCCTACTCTATACCCTACTCTCTATAGTCTACTCTATACCCTACTCTATAGCCTACTCTATACTCTACTCATTACCCTACTCTATACCCTACTCTATACCCTACTCTATACCCTACTCTATACCCTACTCTATAGCAGCTTCAGATGCACACACGCACGCGCAGACACTCCTCTCTGTTGTTGCCACGGTGCTCTGAGCGCTGTGAGCATTCTTTGCTGCGCGCTGAACCAACAAACCAGGGCACCAGGGCAGGGCACTCGGACTCGCCAGAGACACAATGGTGTTTACGGCCGCTGTCCTAGCACCGTCTGACCTGAAGCCCCCGGGATGATCCTCTTCTTTGGTTTGTCTCTGTTACCTGCCCTGAGTCCAGTTTCACCAGCGTTATGTGAAACCGCTCCACTGATGTGATATAATCATGGCTGATTCACAATGGCCTCTCTCTCTCTTCACCTCCCATTCTCTCTCTCCCTCTCCACCTCCCTTTCTCTCTCTCTCTCCTGATGAATGTGATATAACTATGGTTGATTCACAATATCTTCTCTATCTCTCTCTCTCTCTTTCGCTCTTTCTCTCTTTCTTTCTCTCTCCCTCTCTCTCTCTACCTGAGCCTGCTGCTATACATGACTCAAAATGTTCCTTTGTTGCCATGACAGCACTAGAAGAACAACCTTCCCTTCTACCTGCGGAATCTGTCCACAGTGAGGACTCCGAGCTGTTGATGGAGATCTTTCTGACACAGAGATTTGCTTCATGTGGCTACGCACTCTAGGGCTGCCTGGGTGCTGTTCCTAATTAAACAGACAGACAGCAACACGGCACGACACTGGGAGCAGCGCTTTGAAAACTGCTGTTGCGGCCGGAGTCTTGCAACACAGTGTGTGAACGTGTGGCTTTGGGTGGTGGGAGGGCAGGAGCATTGCTAAACGACGGCCTGTGGTCACATATCAACATCGGCCTGTGTTCACATATCAACATCGGCCTGTGTTCACATATCAACATCGGCCTGTGTTCACATATCAACATCGGCCTGTGGTCACATATCAACGCCTGAGGGCCCACAGGAGGAGGAGGAGCTATTGAGGGACAGATGAGAGAGGGAAAGAGAGAGAGAGCAGGTGAGAGGAAGAGGGGGATAGAGAGGGGTGGGGAGAGAAAGAGAGAGAAGGAGAATGAGAGAGGGGGGGGGGAGAGAGAGAGAGAGAGAGAGAGAGAGAGAGAGAGAGCTCAGACCCAGCACCAATGTCAGAGTGTGAAATCAGTCTGGGCTCAAATATGGAGGTGAATGCATTCTACTCTAGAGGTAGAGTCTGTGTGTGTGTGTGTGTGTGTGAGTTGTGTGTGCATTCTACTCTTCACTCTTCAACTCCACTTCCACTCTAACAGGTGGATGTTTGAGCATTAGCACAACAAGTTGAACAGATTTGTGTGTGTGTGTGTGTGTGTGTGTGTGTGTGTGTGTGTGTGTGAGTGTGTGTGTGTGTGTGTGTGTGTGTGTGCATTCTACTCTTCACTCTTCAACTCCACTTCCACTCTAACAGGTGGATGTTTGAGCATTAGCACTACAAGTTGAACAGATTTGTGTGTGTGTGTGTGTGTGTGTGTGTGTGTGTGTGTGTGTGTGTGTGTGTGTGTGAGTGTGTGTGTGTGTGTGTGTGTGTGTGTGTGTGCATTCTACTCTTCACTCTTCAACTCCACTTCCACTCTAACAGGTGGATGTTTGAGCATTAGCACTACAAGTTGAACAGATTTGTGTGTGTGTGTGTGTGTGTGTGTGTGTGTGTGTGTGAGAGAGCCAGATGCAGGAAACTGTGGGTGAACAAAATGAGCAGTCAGCAGATGGCAGTTCTGTAAGAACGATGGAAGTGTGTGTGTATGTGTGTGAGTGAGTGTGTGTGTGTGTGAGTATATTTTTTGTGTACCCAGACTTTGAAACTATATCTAATATATCTGATAGAGTAATACATATAACATATTTGTGACAGAGAGAGAAAGTGTGTATAGCTGTGTGTGTGTGTGTGTGTGTGTGTCCACACATGGCACAGAGTGAGTGAGTGAGTGAGTGATAGATAAATAGAGAGAAAGAGAGAGAGAGAGAGAGAGAGAGAGAGAGGGAGAGAGAGATAGAGAGGGAGAGAGGGAGAGAGAGATAGAGAGAGGGAGAGGGAGAGGGAGAGAGAGAGCGTAAAAGTGTAGAAGTGTAAAAGTATGTGGGGGAGTGAATGTGCAGAGAAAAGAATTCAGCTATTAGGTCCAGTTGCACTAATCTCAGTGGTGTCTGTGTGTGTGTATGTGTGTGTGAGAGAGACTAAAAGTGTGTGTGTGTGTGTGTGTGTGTGTGTGTGTGTGTGTGTGTGCTCAGTGGTTGGAGTGTTTGACTCCCATGCCGGTATATGTTGAGGTGGCGGGTTTTTGCGGGCCGTGAGTGGCGGACGAATTAAGACCTCTGTTACATACTGTATGTGTGAGAGAGACTAAAAGTGTGTGTGTGTGTGTGTGTTGGCCAATTCAGCTATTGGGTCGAGTTGCACTAGACTCAGTGGTGTGTGTATGAGGGAGAGTGTGTTGGTCCGTGAATTTCCACACAAAGATGTGTGTTTCCAATCTTATTTGCCTGCATGTGAGTATGTGTGTGTGTGTGCTGGTGAGTACACACACACACACACACACACACACTTCAGGAAGCCAAGGGTCACAGAGTCAGGACTGTCTGACCTGACACTCTTTATCTACAAACGGGCGATTCCAGACATAAGTACCGATCCTCACCAAAGTATCCCAGATCTATGCAACCTGTTAAACACACACTGAGGGCGACGACATGATTCTTTAAGGACAGATCCTGATGCGGAGCACAGCGCATGGGGCCCATAATGAGAGGAAGTACTCAAAGGATGAGGAACAATGTTGCCAAGTCTTTTGATGTGACATAAAAGGCAGTGCAGCAACTTATTTTGAAAACAAAACATTTCTTTAAAAGTCGCCGTGTTATTTCAAAATAGAAGCAACTTCACAACACTGTCTGAAACATATGCTACACGCCTCAATAGCTCGCGACTATGCTACAGGCAACGTGACATTCATCTAACGTGATGAACAGCTGACGCAACACAGTGTCATCGATGAAGATTAAACAACATTCACAGCATGTGACTTCTAGCATCCATTCAGTTACAATGCCCAAAAGTAAAAAAGAAACTTGTTAGAAGCACTAGACTCACAATCCACAGATTTTGGCGTGGCAATCAGGCTATTCGAATCCAAACTTCCTGAAAGCCACTAGTGACATGAAAAAAGAAAAGGATGCTGAATCACTGAGCGTTACAGTTGAAATGTTAGACTTTCGGATTCGATCATCATCATGATGGTACACTGCACGCACAGGGAGCAGCTGTTGACATCTACAGCCAATTGGCCGGAAGCTAACTAGCTAACCTAACTTTTCCGAGAGGCAAAGCCGAAGCAGTTTCAGGATTTCCTAATGCACAATCTGCACGAGAAATGGGCTCGGTTACCTTGATCGGCGTCCTCCATCATCGATTTGACGTTGACTCAGTTTCTTCTCACTTGTGTCTAGCTCCAGACTGCAGGTCCTCTCTCAGCTCTCTCCAGCAATCTCGGGCTCTCGTACACGCTGCCAGGCTGCTCTGAAGTGGGGTGGGGTCCCGTGTGTCGTCACTGCGCACGGCACGTAAAAATGTAAACAGAAAGAAGCACGTGGTTCTGTTGACGCCTGGTTCGCTTCTATTTTATAGTCTACTTTGTTCTCCCTAGTCTCTCTAAAGTTCCATATGAAGTGCGTGTCTTTTAAAAGATTATTACGTTAATTCTGTGTTTTCTTCTTACATACAATATAGAGTTTATTAGCCTGATGTATTTATGGGTGCGAGTATACTAGACTAATGCATAAGTGTGCAATAGGCTATTGGAATAATGGAATTTGGAAAATATCGGTTTTCAAGTAGCAAGTAGTTTAACTTACAAACATTCGATAAACAATGCAGGCCTAGTTTATATTTATATTGTATATTGTTTATATAGTTATTCCAAAATCTTGTATAAAGTATGTATGGGCCGCCCATACATAGACTATCATAATAGAACAAACCATTAGTCACCCTGGATACTGAGCACCCTGGCATCTCAATTGCCTTCTGTGGATTTAGACATGACACTAGCAGGACTTAACACCCCGACTATTAGTGGCCTGACGGTATGATCCTCCCTGTTTACAGGCTACAATTGGAAACTAGACACCGACATCCACGGTATTGACAATTCCATTTACATCCGTGATGAGTGCGAGATAAAGAGCGCCACCTACTGGACAAAATATGGAGAGCAGGCGAAGTAAAACATGCATTATCTTTTTAGTAGCCTAATCATGATTATGTAAATTGGAACAATATCTTAGACCTTTGGTAAGGTATAGGTCTACATACATAGATCTATATCATCATGAGCATGCTATTATCCAATAACTCCTGGTCTTTTTAACTATCCTTAAAAATAAATAATACATATATTGAACAATAATCATTACACTTTAAATAAGGCAACGTTATGTTTTTGAAAATAAATGATCAATTGCTTGTTTCTACTTGCGATAGCTTGCTTTACTTTGCCCGTGCGCAGCCATTCATTACCATAACACGGGCGACACGCGCCTTCGTGTGTAATTCGGAGTGCCCTAACTCCGCAAAGTAGGGGGTATGAAAGACAGAGGGTGATTTATTTGTTAAAGGCGAGCAGTTTCAAAGGTGAAAAGCAGGCGGTACAAGGGTGCAGTCGCCACAAAAGACCCCTTGCTGTCCGCGTCACCCCCCCTCCCCATCTTCCTTTAGGCGAGCCCCCACGACCCCCCTTACTCTGGCCGAGATGCATTGTGGGGAAAGTCGTTGCCATTCGACCTCTGCGGGGCCTGCGCGGACGCACATAGAACCCTGAAATTCATTATGCGTTTAAAACCCTTATTTATTTCCGCATAACCTACATACTCTCGCAAGGAGGCCAAAGCGGAAAAACAACGATTTTACAAAATTCTAAATACTTCGTTGCAACCATCAATAGACTGTAGGGATTTCTAATTAGCCGGAAAGAATTTTGTTAAGACACTGTAGATTGTAATTTATTAAGAAAATGTCCGGAGAGAGAAACCGCAGGTCGCTGGCTTTCCGAGGAGGTGGATTAGCCGCGACCGGTCCCAGTGGCAGCGGAGGCAGCAACAGTAACAGCTGGGAGGCCCAGGCTTGTCAGGACCGACATTTGAACGGGAACAGGCCAGATCAAGACGAGGATAGGGTTCTGGGGGCAAAAGGACCATCGCTTGGGAAAGTAGAGGGTGGGGGGTCCGTCGGCGATAGCACAGAACCAGAGGCGGAGGAAGAAGAGGACCCGGAAGGGGGCAACTCGCTAGGTGGGGACGGTGGAGAAGACCGGGTCGGCTGGACGACAGTGACGGTCGGAGAAGACGGGTCTAGGGAAGGTGGCATTTGGACACAGGGGAACGGCCTGAACACGGAGGATCGTACTGGCTTAGGGACCGGTGCCACGGGATCTGAGGACGATAAAGGCGAAGCCGGGAGCAGGGGAGATACGGAGGAAACGGGTGTCAGGAAACCTTGGGTAGAAATGAGACCGCAAACGCTACTCCAGAAACACTCGCTATTTCAAGGCTCCTGGTTACAGGAATTTCCATGGCTAAAATTCTGCCAAGAGACTGGACTTATGTCCTGTTCCTGGTGTCACAACATTGCCACTAACAACAGCGATGAGCTGGTCAAAGGCAGTCGGAATTACAAGCGGGCCTTGCTGCTGAGACATCACCTGTCCTCGGAACACAGGCGGAATGACCCGACAAAACAGGTATGGGGATCTTTGGGGGCTCTGTGTAACTGTCAACAAAGTGGCATAAGTTTTTGCAAAGTGGTTGTTGTGGACACGGTATGGGGATTTTTTACTTAAATGGACAAAAAATGTCTTATATTTTAGACTGAATTGGTTCTTCGGATAGCTAGCAGGCAAAATGGTAACGATAGGCTAAGGTAGCCTGCCACAGCTAGCCAGCTAACGTTAGCCGTCATCCTAACCTAGGAAGCTATGGATAGCTTGGTTGTGAGTTTAGTTAGCATTACGTTACGTTGGTTAGCTCTCACTGATAGTAAGCTATGTTAGATTTTCATGGACCCTACATTTGGACAGCCTCTTCACTGTCCATTAAAATTCACAATACTCGTGGGTAGTGAGAATGTTTGCTTATTTTGTTGACTTAAAAGTTGGGCTACGTCAATGTTAGCTTATCGTCAGCATTACTTGTCATTAATGTACCACCGCTAGCGCACTTAGGGTAACTCGATTAGCTGTTGGTTTGAAGTCGCCACCGGCTTGTCAACCACTGTAGAAACGTAGCACTAGATGTCATTATATTCTAGCAGTGATGTGTGTTAATGCAAATAGTGTGTTTGGCACGGAAAAGATTCATAAACGGCGGTAACCAATGTTGCATTGCCTTTTGACAGGCTAGGAAGCGTCACCTGACATCCAACATCATATTAGTGTAATGTGTGACCAATTAAACATGGCTCATCATCAATAGCCACTATTGTTCTCCCGCGGTGTATTCCGTATCGGACCGCAATTATCAACCCAAGCCCGTTGCTGTGGCAACTAACTTGATTGCCAGAGGTCACACAATGGCATGGGCTTGACCCTAAAGTCATTGGGGAGCCGCACCCCGACCCAACCCATCCCAACCCCCTCCGCTTTGAAAAGTGACCTCCTCCACCTTTCCGTCTACCCTGAAGGGCAGCTACATTAGAGCCATTGTGCTAGATGACTCCCCAAAATCCATACATGGCAGAATGTCACCGGCTACGTTAGGCTGGTGTAAATCACCTTCCACTCATTAAGACGCCCGCGCGGACGTGCAGTGGAGTGCATACGACCAGGGGGGATTTAAAACCCATGCATCACGTGACACCGTGACCTGTAACTCTTAGGTCGGCTCCAGAATTGGAGATCAATACAGCTGAATTTTGTAAAGGCACATACAGGCCTCTCATTAGATTCAGGACACCTGGTGTGGTGTTGGGGGAAGCTCAGCATAATAAAATAATAAAATGTTTTATTTATATATAAAATAATAACATTAATAACATTATTATATATAATATATGCAGTTGGGTTTGGTACATAAAGTACATAAAGAATATGTAGGAGATGTATCTATCCACCTGTTTGGGTTTGTATGTAGGAGGAGTCCTGGCATGCTGACCACAGGCCTGTTGTGGTTGGACAGGACTCCCATCAGTGTGATCAGTGCAATCCTTTTAAATTGGCCAGTTGAGGCAAATAAAACAGATCACTTTAATAAGAGTGACTTAGAAGGCCCCCCCCCCCCACCCCCGCACACACACACACACTCGCCGCCCCCATCTCTAATTAGGAGCGAAAGCGCTGGGTGGGGATTACGGCTCCTCCTTAGCAACAAGGTCGTTAAGATGCCATTTTAGGCTTTGGACAACAACATTATGCTCTTTGTTTTGTGAGGTTTAAGCCAGCGTCCTGAAAGGCAAGATCATCATCGTGCAAGTTGAACGAGAGAAGCACACTTCTCATTGTTTATTTGTGTTCAGCCACATTAGGCGACATGACACAAACACATTTGGCCTCAGTTTCTTTTCTTCCTCGTGGATGCGGTTTGATCAATCAGACCTCAGCCGAAGGGGAAGATGCGCGCTGTTGATGTAGCACGCTAAGCTACGCTACGCTAAGGAAGCTGTTCTGGCCTCCACAGCTGTGCTGAGGGCCTAACTCAATTAGACGGACAAGGAGAGAGAGGGGGTTACCAGGGGAGCCGGAACACTGGAGAGCCTGTGGTCACTCCACACACACACACACACATTATACACACACACACCCTCCACAACTGAACCCAAGTCACTGTAGTGCTGCTGTCTGAGAGGGGGAGATACACAGGCACAACGGAGTTTAGAGAGAGATTGCAACACACACACACACACACACACACACACACACACACACACAGCTTACACATGCAGTCATTGTAGGGTTTGGAGAGTGTTAAGGAAAGAGACAAGCAGACACACACACACACACACACACACAGCTTACACATGCAGTCATTGTAGGGTTTGGAGAGTGTTAAGGAAAGAGACAAGCAGACACACACACACACACACACACACGAGAGAGAGAAGAGGCAGGGAGGAATCCTCCATCAGCGAGCTGTGCGTATTGTTTGCAGGGCCTGGAGGCTGGCGTAGTCTTCCCACACCTCAGGCCAGCACACTGCTGCATTGTTTGTGCATCTGGGAAAGGAATGGGGTGGGGTGGGGTGGGGAGGGACAGGGAGGGGTACACACACACACACACACGGAACACAAGTGCCGTGGCTGTTGTCTGGGGACAATGGCGGTCACCCTCTTTCTGTTTCGGCCCTAAAGTGTACCCATGCTGCAGGCAGCATTCTCTGAGTGGATCCTCCCTGTGTGAGTGTGTGTGTGTGTGTGTGTGTTTGAGAGTGTGAGTGTGTGTAATGTTGACTGGTTCACAAGGAAGCTTGTAGTCATAGCACCCACGGAGGAGGAATGAAAGCTTGTATGGTAGGAGCTGCAGAAGTGGAACACTAGTGGTTACACACATACATACACACACACACACTCTCTCTCTCTCTCACACACACACACACACGGTCAAATGACCTGGTTCTCTATCCTGGCTGCACCTGTGACTTTCGGTTCAGTGTGGAACTGGAACTGTGTGTGTGAGTGTGAGAGAGTGTGAGTGTGAGAGTGTGTGTGGAGTGAGAGAGTGTGTGTGAGAGAGTGAGAGAGAGAGAGAGTGAGAGAGAGAGAGAGAGAGAGAGAGAGAGAGAGAGAGAGAGAGAGAGAGAGAGAGAGAGAGAGAGAGAGAGAGAGAGAGAGAGAGAGAGAGAGAGAGAGAGAGAGAGAGAGAGAGAGAGAGAGAGAGAGTCTGAGAGGCTTCAGACTCAAGACAATCTATTGTTTATACGTCAGATGATTTGGCCTCTAAATCAAACAGATGCAAGGGAATAAACCTAGCCATCTGTGGAAGTTTTATATTTTACCACACACTCATTTGGATACCCTGACAAGTGTGTGTGTGTGTGTGTGTGTGTGTGTGTGTGTGTGTGTGCGGGCGGAGTGGAGGGGTTCTCAACGGCATCTGTGCTGCAGTACTTACACGTGGCACATCTGGAGAAAGGATGAGCGTGTGTGTGTGTCTGTCTGTCTGTGTGTGAGTGTGTGTGTGTGTGTGTGTGTGTCTGTGTGAGAGAGTGCGAACAGGAGAGACCTCTGATCCTGGACCTGTATGGAATTGTCTTTGTCACACACACAGACACACACAGACACACACAGACACAGAGCTGGTGAACGGCACCAAACACTGAAAACACCCCACCACAAGTGTTCCTGTGAAAAACAAAAGGCTTCGGTAGACACTGAAACTGCCGGTTGGCCAAAACAAACAGTGCTTATTTATCTCCCCAAAACATCTCACATGCCCCTCATCGCTCACACACACACACACTCTCTCTCGCATCTTGCATGCCCCTCACACACACTCTCACACACACACACACACACTCTCGCATCTCGCATGCCCCTCACCACTCACACACGCACACACACTCTCTCACATCTCGCATGCGTAATTAGCATTATATTATATTATATAGATTGCCACGGGGCAAGTTTGCTACGTCAAAGTAAACCGCTATTTTAAGCCACTGACAAGGCTATCATCAAAATATCAATCCAGAACTGTGATACTAAGGAGAGGGTCATGCATTCATCATTTATAGACATGATTTTTATTTGTAGGTGTAAGAAAGGTTTTTTTTTAAAAATACTTTGATATCAACATTGAGAGTAGTTAGTGCAACATTCGATAATCGACTTCTTCTAGCAAGATGGTGGAGACCGAACTTAGGTAATGCACTGACTGCACTAATAGTCAACGTCGTTTTGGTCATCAACAAAAGTTTATACTTTAGACGGGAGTTGTCATTTAAGGCTAATTCTTAAATGTTTCAAATCTCTTTCAACACGCTTGCCGATAACCGCTAGCTGTTGCTCCTTTGTGATGTAAGGAATTTATGATGTGTCATTGTGACAGGCACAGTTGAGAATGTAGAACGCTCTTTCTTTGTGATGTGAGCCATTTAGATTGGTGTTTCTCTGTGATGTAATAATTTGTCTCGGCATGTTCCCTCAGACAATTTAGTGACGAAGTGCAGAAGTGCACATGGGGATGTGAAAAAGGTGTGTGAGACTGCGGGTATGTGTGTGTGTGTGTGTGTGTGTGACTGCGGGTACAGAGTGGTGTGTGTGTGTGTGTGTGTGTGTGTGTGTGTGTGTGTGTGTGTGTGTGTGTGTGTGTGTGTGTGTGTGAGAGACTGTACAGAGTGGTGTGTGTGTGTGACTGCGGGTACAGAGTGGTGTGTGTGTGTGTGTGTGTGTAATTTAGGGCCTTTGAGTAGTGCAGCACAAAAGCAGAGTCGTCTACACAAAGCAGCAGTGGGGCTGATCCCTGGGGAGAGAGCTGGCATTGTGAGGGCTAAAGAGTGGTGTGTGTGTGAGTGTGAGTGTGTGTGTGTGAGTGTGTGTGAGGGCTAAAGAGTAGTGTGAGTGTGTGTGTGTGAGGGCTAAAGAGTAGTGTGTGTGAGTGTGTGTCAGTGTGTGTGTGTGTGTGTGAGGGGTAATGGCCTGCACTGCCCGCCTGCCCACTCTCTGCCATGCCTGTGCCTCACCAGGCCCTAAGAGCTGGAGCGCGCAATAACCCCATTCCACATCCTCGTGTGTGTGTGTGTGTGTGTGTGTGTGTACATCAGCCTCCGCTTAGCCAGTCCAAGAGGCTGGTAATAAACCCATCCCTACTCCAGCAGTCCGTGCCCCCCTGTGTGTGTGTGTGTGTGGGGTGGGGATAACCCCATCCCACAGCAGTTCCAGCAGTAGTGTGTGTGTGTGTGTGTGTGTGTGTGTGTGTGTGTGGGGGGGGGGGTATAACCCCATCCCACAGCAGTTCCAGCAGTAGTGTGTGGGGTGGGGTGGGGGGGGACAGCCTCCACCCCTGAGAAATGGATTTAATCTGAGTTGCTGGTGCAAAAACCCAGCTGTGTGGAAGAGCTTGTGGAGGGGGATGGAGTGTGTGTGTGTGTGTGTGGGTTAGTGGGGGGAGGCAGAGTGGATATGCTGAAGCCAGAGCTATATAAATTACAGTGGATTAGGACATCTGCTTTGCAATTCAAAAAAAAATGTGAGTCAGAAATACATGCGCACGCGCACACACTCTCGCGCACACACACAGACACACTAATGCACTAGGTACCAGCCGGCCGGTGTGTGTGTGTGTGTGTGTGTGTGTGTGTGTGTGTGCTTTACCCTTCTGTGAGGAGGAAGTAGTAGCGGTGCCTCCAGCCACTTCTCTCACTGTGTGTGTGTGTGTGTGTGTGTGTGCGTGTGTGTGTGTGTGTGTGTGTGCGTGTGTGTGTGTGTGTGTGTGAGTGGTGGGTTTCGCTGGAAAGCCTGGTCCCACAGTGTGGCACCTCATTAACCTGCTTAACCGGTTCTCCGCTCAGAGCTGCTGTCATCAGATCCCATCCTTTGTGTTTACAGTGGACAGGGGCCTTACCTGTGTGTGTGTGTGTGTGTGTGTGTGTGTGTGTGTGTGTTTGCTGTAGACTCGGTTTTAAACCTCTCTATGTGTGTGTGTGTTTGCTGTTGACACTACCCTAACACTATGTATGTGTGTGTGTGTGTGTGTGTGTGTGTGTGTGCATGCATACCTGCGTGTGTGTGTGTTTATGTGTGTGCGTGCGCACGTGTGTGTGTGTGTACGTGTGCATACCTGCGTGTGTGTGTGTGCGCACGTGTGTGTGTGTGTGTGTGTGTGTACGAGTGCATACCTCTGTGTGTGTGTGAGAGAGTTTGCTGTGGACACAGCCCAGAAACATGGCTGGAAGGAGTGTTGTGCCATCTCTGCTATTATTGGGCATAAAAAAAAAGGTTTGGTTCCTGTTGGTTGTCAGTTGAGGCCATGGGTCGGTAGGGATTTTTTTTTTTGTTTTAGTTTTTTTTCCCCCCAGTGGCAGTAAGGGATAGGTAGAAAATCAGTCCCTCCAGGATTTTGTGAGTTTTTTTGAGACTGTTGCGACCTAAAATGCCTGGATGGAAGTTGCGGTGTTTTTAGCTGTTTCTTGTGGAGAAATTGCGGGAGGAAGTGAAAATTGCAAAAATAGTTGCGTTTTTTTATTTTTTTTTATTTAGGGCAATTAAGGTTAGTAAGACCAAAATCACACTGATAATCTTGATGCTTATTAAAAAAGGATAATCAAAGGTAAACAGTAAGGATTGCAGAAAATCAAAGTAGGCCTACTTTATTTGAGAAAATGCTTTGACTGAGGTAATTCACAAAGCAGTATAACCTTTTGTAGAACTGTCCAAAAAAAGACAGTCACCTAAAGAGATGGCATCATGTCATATGTTTCAATACATTCATATATTTTGTAATTCATATTAAGTTCATATCTTTTAATAATTCATAGTCTGTAGCCTGCATAATTACTAATAGCCAAGTAAGTATCTAGTAATTTCATATTGATTTAAACTATTTGACTACACTTCTGTTTAATGTCATTACATTGGTGGTGTACGCCTAATTGACTGCCTGCCACTTTTAAGGACGTGAGAGTAGCCTAATTACATTTCTGAGTGGATTGAAGGCTTGCATCTCACTGTGTTTCGCCTGAGTGTAAATCACTTTTGCATAGTGCATTACCATATGTGGATGCAATTGGGAATGTCTTCTATGTCATTAGTTAAAATAAATGTTAAAAAAACAACTCGAATGAAATCATTCTTGGATCATAGAAGAGGTAAATGTCTTGCAATTTTATTCATTTATTTTATTTTGGTAGCACTACTCAAACTAAGCCCACAAGCTAGCAAATATGACATAAGCTAAAAGGACATATCCAGGTAAACGTTTGCCAATGGGTTGCATAGCTTACTCAAATGTCAGTAAACCAAGTAGGCCTTAATTAACTTACTTTCATAGGCTAGGTAGGTTAGCAACACCAGGTTGAGAGATGCAAGTAAGCAGGTCATTAATGTTAGCCTTCTATTTATTGTCATCAAAACTGCAGAGGAACGAACACGTTAGGGCAGTCTTTTGGTGTCATATTCAGAAGGCGCAGAAGTAAGTGTGCCATCTGGTTCAATATTCTGCGCGAGGGACTGTTGCGGTAGGTGACATTTCACGGTGAAACTACGATGATTGGTCAAATTTGCGAAAAAGTTGCAGTGTTTGGACAAAATTGCGAGTGCCTTGGTAAGTGACGTTGATTTGTCAAGCTCAGGCATCAACCCCCCATACTTTTTCCACCTCATATGTTTTATTTGCTTTGTACGCAACCCTGTTACAAATACAAAATAGCATGAAAAAAAAGTATATTTTGTAAATATTTTTCAGTAAATCCTTTTTCATTCAATAAAGGGAGTCATTTTACACTGAATAGTTAGGTAAGACTGTTAATATATATTATATATGTTAATTCGACTAACTATCAAAGGCTTAATTATCTTCAATTTGAACAGTGACATACAGTTTTTTTAATAATTCCAGTATATATTCTCAAATATACTTAGATACATTGTGCATATAATCATAAGCTGTTCTAAGGACTATAGATGTCATTTTTTGTGTGATGGCAAAAAAAACATTATTTATCCTTATTTTAACAAAAATGTTTTTGTAACAGGGTTGCAAATTGAGTCATAACATCATAAATCTGTAGAAATCCATTAGAAATTCTGATATTAGGCCTATCTATTGCAAATAATCACAAATATATAACCAAATTTGTTTATTTTCAGCTGTAATTGAATCTCAACATGAATTGTGGCACGCTATGCTGCAATGACGCTGTACTAACAGAAGAAATTCTGGCAATTTATTTAAAATATGTAAATAATGTTTAATTATGCAAATAAATTTATTTATAAATATATCATAGTTAACAAAAAATACCCTGATAACTATGATAATAACCTTTACTTAATCTTTACTTAACCGTTACTTTTAATTAGAGTAACAGGGTTGCGAGTAACAGGGTTGCGAATTAATGCTAATATAGCATCTACCTTATGAACAGAAGCTAGCTGGGAAATTTTACCAAGGTCAAGGACCAATGTGGTTATACAAATACAAATACAGAAAATAAAAATGTTAATTATTCAACATTAATCTTAAAACATGAGTAACAGGGTTGCGTGGTTAAGCTTTACATACTCAATTATCCCGAAAAGTTTGAAAATATATTAAAATTGCAAGAGTGTTTTTTGAAAATGATTGGATGATGTAATTTCTTGTTTGTAATATGACATAATATTTTAACCCTTCATCAGCCAGGCAAAAATGGTATTGGTAACAGGGTTGCATGCACATTCGGGGACACAACTTCTTGGCACAATAGATGGTATTCAAAATATGTTATAATCAAAGAAATTCTTTTTTACAGATACAATAGATGCACATCCACAAAATACTGCAAAAGATAATATATTAAAGACTTATTTTAGCTGTTCAATTTGGTTTAAAAGTTGGTCATCAGGGCCGGGACAGGATAAAACCCCATTTTAAGGGTGTTCCAGAACTAATCGGTGTTTTTAATCATGTAAAGGAACCCCTTTTCCCCAGCAGATTATTATGTTTTGCTTTATGACAGTTTCACTCGCAGGTTATGTGAACAATTATGTTATTTTGGACTTGAGTATTTAAAATATCGGGGACACACACACACCAAATGTCCTCTAATTCTGGAATGTCCCATATAGTATAGTGTATATAAGGAATATTATTTTATATTGAAATCGATCGAAATTACATCTCAATCTCGAACTTCGAACTTAAAAGTAGAATCGACGATGCAGCCACACCCCCAATGTCACGTCCTGCATGTATGCCAAGACACACAAACGCACACGCACGTGCTGAACTGCAGCGTCCTCTAATTTTAGGCTGCAGCCAGTTAAAATATACACATCAACCTACCGAAATCAAAGCCCCTCTTGCTACTTTGAAATCACCGGTGTGAAAGTATTCATTCATTCACGTCAATTAAAACTAACTTAGCCTACTCAACTTAGCAAGTGAAAAGGTGATCTAGTTACAGTCCAAAGTTACTTTAAGGCTTAAAATGCACATTGATAAGTACATATTCCATGAACACTAACCTTGGGTCTCTTCGGATTGTGCTGAAACAATCAAATTATCATTCTGTGTTGTTTCATTTCACTATGTTCACGTCTCTGTTTTAGCCTAATGTTAGTTGTGTTTACATTACAACCTCGCGGTTGGAACGGTTTCAAAATAAAAAGCGGTTTCAAAATAAAAGCCCCCGGAAACAGAAAAGGAAAAGTCCAAAAAGAGTAAATAACATAAGGGATGCATTAATAGTAATATTAAAAAAAAGATTGAAAATCGAATCGTGACTTTAAAATCAAAAATTATATCCAATGGAGGATTTGGAGTAGTGCTGCCACTAACGACTAATTTTCTAACGACTAATTTTTCGATTAGTCGACTAATTTAAACGACTAATTTTCAAGTCAAAAATCAAGTGTTTGTTATTTCGTTGTGTCCATTTTATTTTGAACTCAACTGAAGGGGAAACATAAAATATAGATCATTCTACTTTTGTTTGAAGCTTATTAAGTGAACTGTTCAAAAACATTATGTGTAAAAAAACATCCATTTAAAATGCTACCATCAGATCTAATGTCAGACCTTTGATATACTTTATTTGTATGCCAGTGTTGCAATGGACAAAGACAATGTTCAATGTTTGTCAAACTTCTTTGACCTGAGGGCCGATCATGGCACCTACACGAACCCACCCCCTATCAAATTATCATTATATCACATCACAATTATTATTATGCTATATTGTTATACATGCACTTCAAAGCAGCCAATGTTTAAAGTGCAAAAAGTTTGTGAAAACAGAGGACTGCTTTACCAATGTAAAATATAATTACAATAGTTTCATTGCTTTTGCATGGTTGCATGATAAATACTTCTCAAAACAACAGCAATTATATGGGTGCCATTGTTTTTGGATGTTTCCCTCATGCAAGCATCATACACTGGTAGGCAAATGGAAAGAATATTGACATGATATTTAATTATGCCACAATAGCTTTTAGCCATGTTATGCAAATTTGACTATACAATACAATGCTAGATAGTGTATTAGTCTGTGCTCTTGTTTTTATTTTAAAGTTTGAGAAACGATGGTCTAGCCAACTTTGAAAGGCGACAGGAGTTGAGGACTTGGAAATGTCAGCATGTTCAAAACAAGTAGGCTATAGGCACTTTGTGCGTTTTACCACATAGGTTACCTCACTTTATCAGTTGGCTTGAACGCTAAAAAATAGCCAATGCATCGTGACTTATTGAACATGGGAAATAACGCGCACCTTGATTGTTGATATCACGGGCAGCGGCATATTCATTTTAACGTTTTGTTTTGTATGAATGAATAAATGACACGACGTTGCGTTGTCAACGTGAGCCACTCTTTTCACTACATTTATTGCAATTTCCACAATACTATATTAGTCAGAGTCTGGACTAGCGTACTAGCTTAAGCTTCCCTGCTGAACTGCCTAATAATGAATTGCGCTGAAAGCAGGCAGGCACGCAGCTTTGCTACATGCGTTTCCACTTGCGACCTTAGCAGGGTTTAAAACATGACTGCCAAAGTCTAAGTAGCCTGTTTAACATCCAAAGACAGTCGTCCTTTTCAAGAGTTAATAACATTACAGTGAGCCATTTGAGACGGGAGACCAAAAATAAATAGGTGGTCAATAGTAAAACGACTCTTCGACTAAAAAATAGTAATCGCAGCAGCACTAATTTGGAGAATCGTGACACCCCTAGTGTGTGTATATATATGTATAAGACCTGCTATACACCACTGAATAGAATGCTTATGAGGAAGACCTGCTGTATGTCACTTGTGTGTGTGTTTGTGTATGTATTCTACTGGACCCTTAATATTTGTGTCCCTGTATAAATAAATAAATAAATAAAGGTTAAATGGTGTGTGTGCTGTGGCGTTCCCTGTGGACACGGCCCTAACCCCTCTGTGTGTGTGCGCTGTGTGTGTGTGCTGTGATGTGTGTGTGTGTATGTGTGCTGTGGGTGTGTGTGTGTGTGTGTGTGTGTGTGTGTGTGTGTGTGTGTGTGTGTGTGTGCGTTCCCAGGACCCGGAGCGTGTGGAGAGTCCGGTGCAGGGCGAGGCGGACCTGGGTGAGGACTACCGGAGGGGACGCCCGCAGGACGAGAGCTCCTACTGCTACCAGCTGCTGCAGGAGCTGGACAAGCAGCGCAAGAGCGGCATCCTGTGCGATGTCAACATCGTGGTCAGCGGACAGGTCTTCCGCGCCCACAAGAACATCCTGGTGGCCGGCAGCCGCTACTTCAAGACGCTCTACTGCCTGACGCGTAGCGAGGGGCCTGCGGGGGGGGGCGGGGCGTCCGGCGGCGAGCAGTCCGGTGTCACGCACCTGGACGTGGTGGCCGTGCAGGGCTTCTCCGTCATCCTGGACTTCCTGTACTCGGGCAACCTCCTGCTGACCAGTCAGAATGCCATCGAGGTGATGTCCGTGGCCAGCTACCTGCAGATGACCGAGGTGGTGCAGTCCTGCCGGGCATTCATCAAGGACGCCTTGAACATCAGCATCAAGGAGGAGGCGCCCGACTCCGTGGTGGTGGACTACAACAAGCGCCGCATGGTGGCCAAAGACGGAACTACATGCGGAGGAGGAGGAGGAGGGGGGTCGGACAGGAAGCCCAGCAACTTCTGGGCCACCAGCATCCTGTCCAAGCTGTCCATCAAGGCCAGCACGCAGGTGAAGGAGGAGCCGAGCGACGCCAGCGAGGTGTCGGCCAACGACAGCGGGGCAGCGGGTGGAGCGGACACGCCCGAGTCCACGGAGGAGGCAGAGATGACCGGCGCGGCGCGGGGGGGCGGCCCGGTGTTCGTCTGGAACGAGCCGGCGCTGGCCACGGGCGTGAGCGTGAAGGCAGAGCCCGGGAGTGGACGCAGGAAGAGGCAGACCACGCGGCGCTTCGTCTACAACATCCCCCCCGAACCTGAGCCCGAGGAGGGCTTCGACGAGGGCATGTTCGTCCAGCCATCCGCCTCCTACACACGCGAGGACTTCTCCTTCCTGTCCGACAACGCCGGTAGGTCCACACACACACACACACACACACACACAAACACAAAGCGAAAGTGTACAACTGGTGTATTAACCTCAAATAAAGGTCACCTTTAAAGCACTGTCCCCACTTCTGTCCAGAAGAAGCTTGTTATTGGTGCTGCTGTGTCACCAACGATCATAAAGTACGTAGAATTGTACACGCGCTCAGATTCACCAGTTCTATTGGTCAGTCATAAAGTACGTAGAACACAGATTCACCAGTTCTATTGGTCAGTCATAAAGTACGTAGAACACAGATTCACCATTTCTATTGGTCAGTCATAAAGTACGTAGAACACAGATTCACCAGTTCTATTGGTGAGCTGCCCAACCAGCTCCCAGGGCTGGAAATGTGTTTCATGTGTCCAGCAGCACATAAGGTCTGTACCAGCCAACCAGTGATCAGGTTATTATAATCTACCTTAAATTACACACACACACACAGACACACACACACACACACACACACGGCCACACACACACGGACACACACATACACACACACACACACACACGGACACAGAAAGGTGCTCAGAGAGCAGTGAAGAGCGGTGTATTGGGAGCTGGAGCTGCTTCTGCAACATCACACACTGCATTCCTGTGTCTGATAAGGCTTCCAGAGAATACTTTCATTTCAAACTGTGTGTGTGTGTGTGTGTGCCCCTGTGTGTCTCTCTCCCTCTCTCTCTCTCTCTCTCTGATATTGTTTGTATAAAGTGGGGATAGTATGTTAGTTGTTTTGAGTTTGTGTTGTTTGTTGTCAAATCAGCACACTTGATGCTTGTTATGGTCATTCTAGGTGCTGTTCTGTGCAGATGTTAATTCTGATACCGGGTGCTGTGTGTGTGTGTGTGTGTGTGTGTGTGTGTGTGTGTGTTACACCCAGCTCTTGAACTGTAGCTGTATATTTTGCATTTTTATTGGGCACTGTTTATCACCGTCTGAATGAAGATAGGGGTGTGTGTGTGTGTTGGCTGTTTCTGCCCATACAGAGATAGTGCCACAGAGGAGGGCTGTACTCCGCTGCCAGGTCTCACTCCCACACACACACACACACACTCAGCAGTTGGATTTATGGGTGTTAGTTCTTGGGTGTTTTCCCAACAAGACTGCTGCTTCTCTCTCAAACACAACACACCACAACACAACACCCTATCTAAACTTCCCTCAATGCATACACTTCCAAACTACACACACCATCCCATTTTCTTCCCTGGACACACACACATACACACACACACACATCTGTGCAGATGTTAACTCTGATACCGGGTGCTGTGTGTGTGTGTGTGTGTGTGTGTGTGTGTGTTGTTACACCCAGCTCTTGAACTGTAGCTGTATATTTTGCATTTTATTGGGCACTGTTTATCACTGTCTGAATGAAGATAGGGGTGTGTGTGTGTGTTGGCTGTTTCTGCCCATACAGAGATAGTGCCACAGAGGAGGGCTTGCACCCGCTGCCAGGTCTCTCACACCCACACACACACACACTCAGCAGTTGGATTTATGGGTGTTAGTTCTGGGTGTTTTCCCAACAAGACTTTTCGCTTTCCTCTCAAACACAACACACCACAACACAACACCCTATCTAAACTTCCCTCAATGCATACACTTCCAAACTACACACACCATCCCATTTTCTTCCCTGGACACACACACATACACACACACACAGGCCCTGTGAGGTGCAAAGCTGCAGTGGCTCCAGGACTCTAATCCCCTGTAATACTGAGGGACTGTCCCCACCATTCCAAATATTGACCCAGGCAGATTGCAGCTGGAGCCCAGCTACTTAGCAGCGTGTGTGTGTGTGTGTGTGTGTGTGTGTGTGTGTGCGGTGGTAAACCCTAAGTGTGTAAGGTGATACTCTACTGGGGCCTCACCCGCTTATTCACACATCATAACTGTAACCGCAGTTCACACACACACACACAGAGAGAGAGAGAGAGATCAGAGTAATATGAATGCTCACACACATCTAAAGTGGCTTATAAACACATGTTACACATTTTATATTGGAGACAGTAGGAGGTCCCATAGGATTCCCATTTACTAGTAGGAGGTCACATAGGATTCCCATTTACTAGTAGGAGGTTACATAGGATTCCATTTACTCTCTCTCTCTCACACATACACTGTCTTTCTCACACACACACACACACACACACACACACACACACACACACACACACACACACCATATTCACACACACTCTTTCTTACACACACCACACACACACAGAGAGAGAGAACTCACATGTTTAATCTGCCCCTGCTGCTATCCCAGAATAGTTGGGGTGTAGTGGACACAGACACAGAGAAGCAGTTAGGGTTTGTGTGTGTGTGTGTGTGTGTGTGTGTGTGTGTGTGTGTGTGTGTGTGTGTGTGTGTGTGTGTGTGTGTGTGTGTGTGTGTGTGTGTGTGTGTGTGTGTGTGTGTGTTCATTTGAAAAATTTCATTAAACTAATATAGTTATGACCTTGAGGTAACTGTTACTATGGAAACTGACTTGCTCTCCCAACCTTTTTTTCTCTTTGTGAGAGCAGCACTGAAGGAAGTGTGTGTGTGTGAGTGGGAGAGAGTGGGAGAGAGATAGCGACTATGTGTGTGTGTGTATTTGTGTATACGTGCATGTGTATGTGAATGCATTAGTGCAAGTGTGTGTGTGTGTGTTTGTTCACTGGTGAGCATCAGGTGAACATGATCTCCTAACACAATAACAACCCCCTCCAGCCTCACACACTCTCACACACACTCTACCCTCTGCTCCTCTGCTGATGTAGCCCAGCGACTCCCATTCCAATATGGATCTCTATGCTCTAGTCCAGGACTAGTGTATGTTCTACATTCCAAAATGGATCTCTATGCTCTAGTCCAGGACTAGTGTATGTTCTACATTCCAATATGGATCTCTATGCTCTATTCCAGGACTAGTGTATGTTCTACATTCCAAAAGGTAGGCATTAGAACAGCAAGGCCTTAACAGCACTCTGGTCAGTCTAGAGCAGCTGGTTAACAGAACTGAATAGCAGATGAGTCTAGAACCGTGCTCCCCACACTACGGCCCCCCAAAAC